>NW_027225674.1:0-191000 GCF_038994185.2 Dermacentor albipictus
TCGTACTAGATGGTAGAATACGTCTCCAGGCATTGCCCCAGGTTGCCTTCACGTCATTACTCGTTTTTTTCTGATCGTTTGTTTTACAGCGTTTCAATTGACGTGTTTGAGCGCCTACTAATCGTTCCACGTGCACCATTGCACTGATGCACCTTACGGGATTTCCGATTTATGTGTGCGCCTACTTGTTAATTCATGTAACTTTGAGTTGAGCCGAGGCCGTACACGCAGGTGGGCTGGACTCGCGCATGACACGCGTCCGCTTCGTCTGCCGTGCCTTCGGTGCGCGACTTGCCATATAATAGCGCTTCCAAACTCCGTCCAGAGGTGACTCCGTCTAACATCAAATTTGCCAACATTGAAGAAATATCTCGCTGTCTGTGATCAGTCATGACCGGCATCAGGAAGGACGAAGTTTTACTTGTCGGGTCTAGTGCTGCCGTCGCTGAACAAATCAAAACCGGTATGTGGCTGAGTCTTCTCCCCTGCGTGTTTTTGCTGCTAAGCAGATGACGAGGGAATACCCTCAGCTGTGGGATCATCAAGTACCAGCGCGTAAAAAAAAGAAAAGAAGAATGGACGGAAGTAGAAGTGATATACAGCGCTGTGTAAAGTCTCTTCTACATTCATCCCTTATTCTTTATGCGTTGGTGTTTGGCAATCAGGAATAACGAACTATCTCGAATTTCAGCTTTAGTACAGATGTGGGAACAAAAAAAGGGGGGGGGGAGGGTGTTGACGTCGGGAACTTATAGGGGTTCGTCTTCATTTAACCGCTGTTGTGTAACACACAAGTGATTTGTTCAGTTATTTGCCCTTCCCCGTAACGTCAACCCCGTTTATTGCTATAGCAATTACATGAACACCTAAAGCAAATTTTCGCAAATATTTAAAAATTCAGTATGTGCGCGGTGGACTGACCTCCAAGCCAGAGAGCAGACTAGGTAATGTTGCGCACTTTTTATAACCAGATGGTGCGAGAGAGCGGGAGCACAGGCAGCCCAAAAAAGCGCAGTTGCCGCAGGAGGAAGTAGCCGCAAAATGGGAAATATACCTGGAGAAAAAAATACATGGTTCAAATACTGGTGCAAGCAAAGATAAAAGGTGAAAGTGAACGTTGGTTGTCAGAAATGCGTGAGAAAAAGCGTGAGAAGGCCACACCAAGAATATTTTGGAACCACATAGAATTATTTGGCAGGAAGCCTGGAACAAACAAACTGGAAGGGGACATGGCATTACATTACATCCTAAAAATAACAGCCGAATCTTTCCAAGGCAATGACAAGGTTGTAGTTGAGGAAAAAAGGGGCGTCAAAGAGAACCAGATTGAAAAGGAGCTGGTGCTGACAAATTTCAACTGGAAGAAAGCTGAAGAGAAAATTCCAAAGCGCACAGCCACAGGTCTAGACGAGTTTCCCAGAACCAAAAAGTAAGGAAGCTCTGTTGAAAGCAGTAGAAGAAAGTCTAAAAGTAGGCGAATACCAGACATTTGGCAACAAAGTAGAATGAATTTAATTTATAAAGGTAAGGGGGAGAAATATAGAATTCACTCCTATAGTCTGTTGACCATTACATCGGTAATATACAGGTTACCAATGCAGGCTGCCAGCATGGGCAGCGAATAATGGCATTTTGGGAGAACTTCAGTATGGCTTCAGAATAGGTAGGCATTTAGATGATCACTTATGTGTCCTTACTCAGTGTATTAAAATATGAAGAGCAGAAAGAAGACCGTTATATGTAGCCTTTTTATACATTGCAGGAGCGTATGACAACGTAGACCGTAGCACTTTGTGGGATATTGTAGAAGGGGAAGGCTTAGGCGACAATTGTCTACAGCTTTTGAGATAGATTTACCTAGAAAAGACCGTTTGCGTTGAATGGGAAGAGAAGAAGAGCGAGGAGAAAGTTGATATCAACAAAGGACTGAGGCAGGGGTGCCCTTTATCCCCACTGCTGTTTATGATGTACGTGGTGTGGATGGAAAGGGCACTAGAATAAAGTGATATCGAGTTTAATCTCCTATCCAAACAGGCAGGTACAGTAGTAGAGCAGCAGCTTCCAGGTTCATTTTATGCGGGTGACATTGTGTTGCCTGCTAACAAGCAAAGAGATATGCAATATTTGGCTAATATTGCAGACAGGAATGTGAAAATATAGGATGAAAATATGGTGTTAAAAAAATCAGGTTATATGGTTTTCAATGAAAACAGTGAATAGACAGTTTCAATACAGGCAAGGAAATGCCTTGGTGTATGGATAAACGAAGGCAATTGATTGAATGCAGGTAAAAACAATAATAGCAAAGGGGAAGAGAAATGCAACCATGATGTAACACAGAGTGCCATGGGGATACAATAGGTAAGAGGTGTTTCGGGGTACGTGGAAAGGTGTAATAGTTCAAGGACTTAAATTCAGAAATGCATTATTCAAAAGACTAGCGCAAAATAGCAGGGACACAGACAGAGAAGACAACAGGATGAGCGCTAATGTCTTCTCTGTCTGTGTCCCTGCTATTTCGCGCTAGTCTTTTGAATAACGATGACACACTAGCCCAACTTTCTGCCTTGATCGCTCAGAAATGCAGTTGTTTGCTTGAAGTCGCGGGGTACAATCGGGACTCTATAGCAACCAAAAATTAATGGGACGCCGCACATTGGGCGCTCACTGGAAGACTACAAGTGAAGCTGGGCAGGGTGATATGGGCTGGACAAATTTGAAGAGAGGGAAGCTCACAGTAAAATTGAGTATGAAGAACGGCTGAGGAATATGGAAGAAAGTAAATGGGCTGGAAGAGTGTTCAGGTATCTATCTGTACAGGAATAACATTGATTCAGAGTGGAGCAAAAGAACTAGCAAGCTTACCAGAAAGTGTGTGACATCAAATGCAAAGTCAGAGAGGCTGAGGTAATTCCATGGGTGGCACCAATGGAAAAGAAACCTGCTATGAGTAACTAGGTAAGAGGAAAAAACAAAATAAGGAAAGAAACAAGTTATGATAACTCAAAGGGAAGCTCATTACTTTTCAAAGCGAGATCAGGACGCCTTAGAAATCGCACTTATAAAGCGAGATATAAGAAGGAAGAAGAAGAATCTGCTTGGTGCAGTAAAGCTAGGGAAACGATGGAGCATGTTTTATTAGAATGTGAAGATGGTCCATCTTCACATTCAATGGTCGATTTAGTAATTACTAGCCTCCTTGAAGCCCTTGGGTTCGGCTAGAGCAGGGGGAAAGTAAACATTTCCGCAATAGAGATTAGTAAGAGGCAATTGGAAGATTGGTAGAAGAAAAGTAGGGAAACGACAAACAATGGAGGCATAAAAAAATAAAGTTCACCATAGGGGTTCAGAAACTTTGGTTATGGGATTCATCGTGTGTTTTTTTTTCCCCGTTTTTTTTTCTTTTTTAACATAGGTAGGACCATAGGCAGTATAACAGCAAGAGCTTGGCGCACAACCCACCATCCCATTCCAAAGGGGACGCTCATAACATCCATCCATCAATCCATTTTTAGGGGCCGTCCGTCAGGGTCCCGCCAGCTTGACCTATGTGCAGTAGGAAAGCACACCAAGTATAATAAGTAATATAACGCATTCCGAGGCTTATTTTCCTGCATTTTTTTTCTTTTTCGAGGGCCTGGCATGGATTCTTTAAGCAAAGAAAAACATTGAAGGAAATGTCAGGCAGATGCCTCACTCAGCAGATAGTATGTTAAATTACCCCTTGATGTAATAAACACAATCGTGAAATGAAGCTAGAAACACAAGTTCGAAACAGCCAAATGACTAATTAGACCTTTGTGAAATGACAGTGCTGGGGATTTGCAAAAAGACAGATTCTTAGAAATATCAGTGTAACATGCAGATGCCAAACCTTCACCATCTCTGGCTTGATATTGTGCTGATGCTAGACAAAGTAAAGAGTGCTTTGTACAATTGTGCTTGCAAAGATGTTCTTTCCTTTAATTTAGTTTTTTTAGGAATCGTAACAGCCATATCGAAGGCACTTTTTTGTATTTAATAGTGGCTTCTGCAGATTAAATACCTCAAAGGACCGTCGTCAGCATTTATTGATTTTGTGTATTGTGCGCATAGTATATATCCCATACTGTTGCAAAGATTTGAACACCTGCATGCTGGGAAACCCACATTTGCTGTTATAGGAGGAATAGGTTCAAGTGTCTTCTTTAGCCATGAACAAATAAGTGCCCGTCATCAACCAAGTTTTGAATTTTCATTTTCTCTAGCTACCTTCACATACAAGCATTTTTAATCATGCATGGTTACTTGCGCAGTTTCTAGGAGAGGAGGGTGAGCCTGTCGTTACGAAGTACACACAATGGGCGTTCAGGCATGTCCCTTGTCCATGCCAAAGAGTGTATTCACGACAACGGAAGTAGTAAAGGAATAGTGTTCGAATTGAACTTCTGTGATTTGATGGGACAACCTCTATCCACTAAATCGCGTGATTTTTTTCGGTGTACCTATGAGAGTAAAGGCATTTACTGAACAAATATAACATGAGTGTTTGCAGATGCACCCTGCGTGCAGACACTACAGAGAGCACTGTAGAACACGTAGAAAAAAATTTTGTTGACATAGTAATGCATAAGAATATACTTGAGAAGTGTTGAAATTCGGCCTTGTTGGTACGACATACTGTAAGTGAAGGGCAAAAGAAACAGGGATAGATGGAGTACATCAGTGCGTGGGTTGCACCCTCCATCCATCCCTATTTTTTGCAGTTCACTTGCAATAGGAAAATACCTTTATGCATTGTACCAGTACTATTGTGCTGTGCTGTCAATTCATTGCACCTGACTTCGTGCTAGAAGTGTCATTTGCAGACCTAGTCTGTCAGCTGAAGGGATCAATCCTCCCTTGGGATTACATGCACTTATTTATTTATTTATTTGATACATACTGCCGGCCTGAGTGTCAGGCCTTGGGCAGGAGTGGGTATACATGAAACAATACACTGTTCAGATGATCATCGTCTTTAGGGCAAAAAACAAGAATTTTTCTTTGCATGACATATAACCCATATTACAATGAGGGGCAATGCATTTTTTCCCCATTACGTGCCAAAACACTCTACACATTGCTGAGAATGCACGCACAACACGACCATGTGCTCTCATTTTCCCTTTAACTCAATGTAAAAGACGGGCCCCCGTAGCCCCCCGAACTACTCGCACTATCTATTCGCCGAACACCACACACCTCTGTCATATTCTTCCACCCTGGGTATGTGTATGCTATATGCTTATCCATGCCGTACATGTGGGTTATACTGCTACCATATGCAGTAATTAAATTTGCTCATACCAGGTCTTACGTTCATGACTAAATTATTCTTCAGAATTTTAAGCATGGCAGCCTGCAAACAAATATGATAAAACATAATATTAATGGCATGTGCTGTGAATGTTAAGCCTTCTCAGACTAATGTAATATTAAAAATACAAAACGATATTGGTGCTCAAACCTGAAAGTGATGTAATTTTACTGGCATGGCTCTTCACAGGCAGCGTAGTGGCACCAGTGCGATGTCATTACAGGCCCTACACAACATGTTAAACCTTTTAAGGGAGCCAGAAAGTTTGCTGCACCCACGTATAGTTGGAAAACCATTCAAGAAGTTCAAGGACAACGCTATACTTTGCTATAGCAGTCAGTGCTTCGTCCTTCGGGTGAAACTGCAAATTTTTTCTAGCATGGTGTGAGATGTCTGGATACATGGTGTGTGTAATCCTTCTGCATATGCAGGAACGCAGCAGGCACTCAAGTATGCGTCTCTGGTGACATTGACAGTTCAAAATGCTGCTCTTAACCTAACCATGCGGATGGCTCGCACACAGAAGGACCTTTTCATAGCCAGTACGGCTGTTATAATGGCTGAAGTGATAAAGCTTGCAACATGCCTCATCATGGTACGCGTGGACGAAGGCAGTTTCCAGAAGTGGCGTTCTTCTATTCACCGCATTGTAGTGTTGCAGCCCGTGGATACACTCAAGGCAAGTGCACATACATGTGAGGTTGTATTGCATGAATAAGTTGTTTAGGAGCAGTTAATTGTGTTGTAATGTGCATAAAAAAAATGAAATGCAGCTATTTCGTTGTGGGCAAGGTAAGGAAGATCTTTTTCTGGGATTGTGAACTTTGTGAACAAGCTACAACTTTTTTTTTTGAGTACAGAATTAGAATTGAGGAATAGATCTAATTCTAGTACCTTTAGCTAACACCTTACAGCCTTTTCAGGAGCTCTCAGAACAGCCTGACAGTGCATTCAAATAGTAATGACCACACAAGCAGCTAGACACTTTACTTATTGGTTCCAAGGAAAAAACAAGAAAATGAGACAAACATATTTTTTCTCTCAGCACATTAGGCATGTGGAATAATTTTGCCTGAGGCTGTTGTTTTACCATCTGACAACCTCTTTGCCTCAAGACTCAGCTGTCGGAACATGCTCATCATGAAACAGTTTGTCAGCAGCCTGTTATGTTTTTAGCATAACTGCGAGTCGGCCTAGTTGGAACAGATTCATCTTAAAACTCTTTGTGCGCAAACAACATTCCAGGCTTGTGAAGAATGGGATAGTCATTTCGTGTTTCTGGTCAGCGTTGTTGAAGTCATGTCACCACACTGTAGAGATTGCATTTTTTGAGCAAGTTGATAGGTTGACAAAGGCTGGGTACCCGCTCGCTGTGATGCTGGCGTCGTGCGCTAGACTAATGAAAGAACTTGAAAAGGATAAAGGACAATGCACAAAGAATCAAAGGCAGAAGGATATAGCTTCCAAGGTTTCAGTAATTCTGTATGTGCACGGCCTTTCACACAGACTTAAAAAGGTGGCTGGTAGTTATGAAGTAAAAGTGGTATTTTCGGCAAAAAACAAAATAGGTAGTGTGTGTTCCAAGGTTAAAAAGAAGTTCGAAAGTAAGGATGATGTAAAGAAAGAATGTAGTGTTAAAACATCCGCGCAAGAACCAATTTGTTGATTGCACGAAGAACGTTGTTTACCAGATTCCTATGACGTGTGGTCATGTGTACGTAGAGTAGACTGGGAGATGTATTAACACGAGGTTAAAGGAGCACTTGTCTAGTCTGAAAGGTCGCCCTAGTACGCATTTGGCAATGCATTGCCAAGAACATGATTGCTCCCCTTGTCTTACTAGGACAGATATTTTGTACAGGCATAGGAATCAAACCGCTAGGGAAATCGTGGAAGCACACCGGATTGAAAAACAAAATGAAAAATGCATCAGCCATCCTTCTGTTTCATTGTTAGATAAAGAAAATTCGCTTCTATCATCACATCTTTAACGCATTTTGTTGTAAGTGGTTGTTTTATGCACCTTGCTGTTTTTAGTTTGACCGGGTGGCTTTTGTCCATGTCTTTTTATCACAAGTGTTATATGTAATATTGACGTGCTCTTTTGACTTGATCACGCAGATCTGCGGGTATCATATGCAGTATAGGCTTGCTCTGTTGACTAGATCGTGCAGATCTGTGGGTATTTAAGCAGGTAGTTCTTCAAAAATGAAACCAGTTCTTAGAAAGCGCTCGTCCTTGTGTTGCCCCTATTCTTCGTCCCTGTTTGTTTGCACACAAAAAGTTTTAAGATGAATCTGTTATGTTTTGCTTTATGCAGATTTTGTATTTTGCTATGCAGTTACAAGTGTATTTTGTTTCGCTGTGAATGAATTGCTAATGTGCTCCTGTTGTAATAATGCCCTCTGTGTAAATGTAGTCGAGTAAATAAGTCAAATGCTACTTTGTACCTTTGTTCTGTATTTATTTATTTATTTATTTATTTATTTATTTCGCATGCTTTCAAGACTGAAGGGCATTAAAGATAGAAGTAGAGTAAAAAAATGTAAGGATACTAACAAAAATATTGTCACGTACAAGTTTGTGCCGCTGTGGATGAAAGGACATTGTGAGGTGAAGAGGAAGTTGAAGTGTCTCGACGAGCGGTAGATGGTGGTACCCTGACTACTGAGCTACAACTTCGTTGCTGTATATATTGTAAATACATATATTTTATTCCCCCGTAACAATATTAAGAAAAGGCATCTTGTACAGCAATGTTGAAGTTAGAGTCGGTGATGAATGCGACTGATGCGGCAGAGCAATTGCAGTCCTTGCTTGCCCTAGGGATGAGTGAGTCACTGAAACAGTTTGTGTGGCACATTGGCACCCTGACTGTGGTCAGTGTGGGATGAAATATAAGACTGAGGGGCAGAAAGGGTTTCCTTTAAGAGCGGGGTTTAAGTGTAAAAACTTTGGGAAAGAGGCAGAAACAGGAATGGCATGACGAAAGATCATGTAAATTAAGAGTTTGTTTCATTGATAAGATACTTGCTTAACAAGAATAATTAGACAAGGTGAAGTGTGCACCACGCTTTTGAATACTTTCTACTGCAGTCACTAGTGAAGGCTGAGCCGGATCCCAAATGGTTAAAGCATACTGCAATTTGGAATGAACTAAAGTTTTGTAAAGAGTTAACTTCAGGGAGGAAGAGGCAGAGCTAAAATTATGGCGTAAGTACCTATGCGTGCGGTTAGCGTTATTAGTAACATAGTCCACATGTGAATGCAAAGAAAGGTTATTTGATATGTGAAGGCCCATATACTTGCGAGAGGTAACTGACGTCACTGGGGCACCATTAATAAAGTATGTATGCATGGCAGTGTTAACGAGATATTTGCATGGCCTTACATTTACTAGCATTCAGTAACCACTTAGAACACCACTCAGCTACACAGTTAAGGTTGTCCTGCAGTTCTTTGGAATCGAATGGATTAGTAATTGCACAGTAGAGAACAAAGTGATTTGTGAATAGTTTCATGAGAGAAGAAAAAGTTGAAATGTTGTTAATGTAGATTAAAAAGAGAAGTGGACCCAGAATGGAGCCTTGAGATAGACCTGCTGATACATCAGAAAACCAAGAATTACGGTTGTTATCATTAGCAAACTGCGCCCGATCAAAAAATTCAGTTCAGTCAACTTAAGCAGAAGGGAATTGTGAGTCACAGAGTTGAAGGCTTTGGCAAAATCAATAAATATGCAGTCGATGTCGATACTTAGATCATAAATTTCAAAAAGATTGTTAATAAACGATAAGAGCTGTATTTCACATGAGAAGTACTTACGGAAACCATGTTGACAGAAGTTAAAAAAGGAGTTATATTCTAAAAAAGTCAGCCAAATGCAAATATGTTTACAGAATTTTACAGAGAATTTTACATTAAATGCTTGTTAGTGAGATATGCCTGTAATTGCTGGGTAAGTGTGTGTTGCCTGATTTGTGAACTGGAAGTACCTTTCCCACACACCAGCTATATGGAAGAACAGAATGCTGCAATGACTGTGTGAAAATATGCAAGAAAATAACAACAGAAAATACATCAGTACATTTCAAGATTTTTGAATTGAGGTAGCCTGGGCAGGCACAGGAAGATGTTTTTCGATTGTTAATTAGGCAGCTAACACCAACCCAGTCAATAGTAGTTGGATTCATAGTAAGAAAACCTTAATTTGGTACAAGTGGTAATCTATGTGGCATCACAGTAACATATGAAGAAAATACATCATTAAATACATTGCAGCACTTTTCAAGAGAAGCAGGTTCATCGTTGGGGCAAGTTAAATGGGTGATATTACTTGGAGTACAATTAACTATAATCCAGTATTTTCAAGGCTTGGTTTGCAATAGGGATGGAAGTGTAACAATGTAACAATGTGCTGTTTCACACTAGTGGCAGCTGCGTTGTAGTCATTTTCAGCATGGTAGTAAGCAGACCAAGCGATGTCACTGCGTGAAGCTTTTTTTGCAATGAAGCAACTGGTTTTTTGTGTTATGAAGTCGCTTCAAAAAGGGGTTCAACTAACGGTATCGTGGTTTGCAAATCAAAGTCCTTTGCGACACGATATGTTCGTTTCGTGGCAACATTTTATTTTTGACGATACACCAATTTTTTTCAATACAGCTCCGATCACAATTAGAAATGTACGAAGCTGCTAAAATTTCCATTTCAGTGGTAATTGAAGCCAAATCAGCTTTGCTGTAATTGTGAATCACTTTACTGTTTTCTTTTTGTCTTGATGTGAAAAGTGAGTGCATGGTGATCATTTAAGCCTTTTAAGTAAAGAATTAAGGAAACTACATCAGCATTTGTGATGAGAATCAGGTCTAGTATATTAGATGAAGAGGCAGATACGCGCGTAGATTTAGCTACAAGCTGGGTGAAGTGGAAGTCCAGACAAGTGTTTATAAACTGGGTACTTTGAGAAGACTGGGACATTACTTTGTCATTGTGCCAAATGATATTGGGCAAGTTAGTCACCAAGAAGGAAAATTGGCGAGTTATGGTATCTGACAACAATTTTGTTTAATGCGGTGTGAAACAATTGCTGTGACATAGTTACTAGAGCAAATAAGGCTAACAGAAAAAGGGTGGTACAAGGACAGAGCACTAGACTTCAGCTGACAAGTTTTATTCAGATAATCATGCAAAGGGACTACCGTATGCTCAGAACCATGCGCAGACAAATGCACAAACGAAAGTGCCACAAGGAGAAAAACAAATGTGTAACGAAGCCGATAAGCACCCACAACGAGCGAATACAAACCATTGGCAAAGTTCTTCTCAAGATACAACACTTCTTTATCAATGAGTGCCAGAGGTGGTGTGCTTACGCATTCATCAGCAGTGTTTAAAATGCAGAACGCTTCAAAAATTTTCCTATCTAACTGCCTGGCAAATCATCAGAGTACAACATATAATGGTTTCCAGCAAGTACGGACACGAGCACAAGTAGAAACGGACAGGACAACTCTAGAAACGGACAGGACAACCAGCGTGGTCCTCTCCATTTCTACTTACTTGGGCTCCCGTCCGTACTTGCTGGAAACCGTTATATGTTCACCATGCACCAACTGGCCCAGCAAACTACTCTACTAATCTGAGTACAAGTGTATTATGAAAATGTGGGGAGCAATTACTTTTTTGGCAGTGGTCAGCCAAGTGGCCAGTGCCTGCTAAAGCACTTACAACAGTTCTCGTTAACCTTGTTCACGCTAGTAAACATGCCACAGCAATAGCATCAGCACTAACTAGCCCAACTCTCTTTGTTCATTGCGTTGTGAAGGTCATCGCAAAATGATGTCGAAGTAGTTGGAGGCCGATAGCATATGCAAAAAATGACATCTCTGTTGTCGAACACAAGCGCACAAACAAATTCTGGTGGAGTTTCCATGGGAACAGAGCTTGAAATGAGCATTTCAGTAACTGCAATCAAGCACTTCGCCTGATCGCTCACCACGATCGCAGTGAAAAAATGAATACCGTTTTCCACAATAAAAAATTTCTCTAGTCTTTATCTTAGCAGAGAGCCACTTTTTGGTAAGACATACAATGTCAGCAGCGCATAAATAAATTAGTGAAGACGTTGCAGTACATTTATATAGTAGGCTTCACAGTTAGTGAGAAAAACTTGATATGTTGTTATTCCTTTGCACATCAGCTAGTTATGTCGAACTGTTTCCTTCAATAGCTTGACATGACCGAACCGAAGAGCATGCTTCACATGGCATGTCAACTTCACAAATATTTCTTGTTCACAAATAGCTTGTTTAGCCGTAGTGAATATGGTTGGTGTGTTGCCTTAGTAAAATCTAGTAGCTTTTCCCTAGACTGGCATGTTGTTCTGCATAAATGTTCACCCGCAGACACTCCGGCGAATTTCAGGTTGGATTTCAGTGCCAGAATTTTGTCCTTTAGTTTAAAGCAGGAGATTTCAATTATAATTAGATGAGTCTATCAAGACTGTAAGAGCCAAGTCTGTGGGCTCTACATTCCATATTCTCGGGGACTTCAAACTTAAGATGAAGGGATGAAAGGTTACGTGCCAATTTTTCGGACAGCGCCCACGTTTCTGACGGATTGTCAGAGGTACCACAAAATATTAAGTTATCCCGATCGGAGCGGTCTTTTAGATCAAGACGTGTCAGGAGAGAGGCATTTTCAATTTTTAACACCCTGAGCTACAACTACAGGTACGTCAGCTGCTGACGGGTTATGCTCAAGTCATTCAAAAATCGATTAAACTGTCATTAGACACCAGACACTTGATTAGTTAACTCCACCTGCTTTTCTTTTAAATCTGTGATTTTCAAGTGTTCCAAGTACAAGTAGTAGCAACAATAAGTGGCAGTAACTGCTGTTTGTAGAGCTTTCAAGGTGATGTAAGGCCTTTTTAACCACCACAGTGGCAATTGCATTCTATTGGGGAAAGACTTCAGTGAGCAATGCAAAACTGCTCATGTACTAGATTTGGGTTAAAAATGCCAATAGGCGTATCTCACAGTTTAAGTCTTGCTCTGAAACACTAGACCCAATCAACCAACGAATCATGCTTTGATAAACAGGTGTTAAAATTTGTTGCCTATATTTTACTTGAAAAATAAATTTTACATGTTCACAAAGTCTTTACCTCAGCTGCAGTGACATCCAGTTGTAGATGCTCCGCTCACAGACAACAGCATCCTGTTGTCTTTCTAAAGCTACTGCCAGTGTGACTTCTCCTGTCTGTTCAACTTAGGTGGCTGTGCCATCTTTGGTGTACAACATCCAGAACAACCTGCTCTATGTTGGTGCCACCCATTTGGATGCAGCCACATGTCAGGTGAGACATTCTGCATAACACTTAGTATATGACTACATGGAACCACGTGACCATTGCAGAGCAAGCCTTGGATATTGAAAATACCATAATTACAGTGGAGATGTTCTTCATCGCCATGCATTGCAATCTCAATGGTTGTGATACCTTTATGCAGACCTTCTATATAGGAGTGTATAGTTGAAAAGTGAGAATACTTTTAGAGCGCAGTTCTTAGGTACCCCTTCTTGCAGATAGCGTCAGTGTCAGTGAAACCGAGTGAATGAGCACAGCGAAATATGAAACAGAATGCGGAGAGCAGCTGGGGGATGAAAGATGCGAGGAGGGTGCAGCGCAACCAGGAGGCGAAAAGCAGAGGAGGGTATGACGAAAAGGGTGAGGTGGAACGCGGAGTGCTGGCATGACTAGGCATGTGGCTAGTGTGGAAATAAAGCGCTGACGTGGGCTTCAGGCCCACTGCACATGTGCTACAGTCGAACCCAACTGTATAAAACCCATTTACATCGCATTATTCTGTATATCGAACAATTTCTGAACATGGAATAGTGACAATGAGTATATATAGCAAAAATTATGCTTACATCAAACAAATATAGTAGCGACTCCCGATATATCGAACGACAAACGGCACAAAAGTGCCCCCACAAGTTGGCTTTCCCTCATGGCAGCGCGGTTCCATTCAACCACTCTCCCTAGCATGGCCACACTGCGTCAGGCGAGCCGTCGACACTCCCCCACAAAAAAATTATCCTGACCCGCCCGCAGCGCTTGCTCAGACAGCCAATCAGAGGCTCTTGTGCCATCGTCGTGCAAGATGGCACAAGTGGGAATTGTCACGCTGCTTTTCTGGTTCATTGTGTTTGTGCCTTGTGGGCCTTCTCCCACAGTGTTACCATGATGAAGGGGCAGAATTTGCTTTTCGCCGTGAAGCTTGACATCATAAATTGGGTCGACCATGGTGAAAAGTCGGATCACCCCATTGGGTGCGAGATTCCAAGGAGCACTTTCAGCACGATCTTGAAGAATAAGGGGGAGATTAGGGCTAAACAGACAAACTCGCAACCCGGTGCCCATGGCACCCAACGCGTATGCACGGCCGTGTACGAGTGGTTCATATGAAATTGCTTCAGACGTGCCGGCTTCCGCATGCCCGGTGATGACTAAATTCTGACGAGTGTGAGTGTGATGAAGGTGTTGTCAGTGTTGCCGAAGCTTGTAGCGAGCTGTCAGAATTTCTGGAAGCCGTTGGCGAATCAATGGTGGACGAGTTTGTGAGTGCAGATGATGGTGTTGCGACCAGGAGATCCCAAAAACGAAGACTACATTGCCGACTTCGTACCGAGCACAAGTGAAAGTGGGCACAGTGAGGAAAGCAATGATGGTCCTTTGCCCACATCCTCCGAGGTGATTGGTGCACTCGCACTAGTACAGTGCTTTAAGCACGAATGTGGAAGGTTATGGCCTCAGCTGCTTCGACTCTTTAGACAATGTGGAGAAGTGCGTGCGTCGCAGGCACCAAAATTGCTCAAGCAGAAGTAAATACAGGACTATTTCATGCAAAACTAAGCTAGTTTCACCAACAAAATGATTCCATAAATAATAGATGCAATTATGATGTCCAATTCTTTAGCAGGCATATATCAAATTATATTCTATATCAAACTGATAGGCGTTTTTTTGCAAGCTGGATATAGCCGGGTTCGATTGTATTCGCCTGCGGAATTCGCAGCCACTAGGGAATGCACTCCGCACGAGCCACACGTTCACGCTTACTTTCAGAACAGTGAGCGACGCAAATGGTGAAAATGCTTCGTCTGTCAGTGCTGCTCAATGAGCTGCCCGAACAGATGCTCAGCAGCGGTTTTGAGAGCACCTTGTACTTGGGAAACAAATTGTTTGCCATAATATTTCGCGAATTCAAAACACCTAAACAGCTGCCCTTCAAATTTGCATTGTGGAATATCGTAGTCAGAAATTTTTTGGGGAACAACAACATTCCGCTCAATCCACTGCAAGCTTCTTTATCAGAGGTGACGGCCGAGGTGGATTTTCACCATCTGATACAAAATATGAGCGCCAGATCACATTGCGATGTAATATAGTAAGATGAAAGGCATAAGTTAGTTTATCAGACAACTGTTCAACCAATTTGATGCAAATTTGTTGTGTTTGAATAAAGTGACTAGAATGTTAGAAAAGAATGTTTAATCATCATCATCATCATCAGCCTATTTTATTTCCACTGCAGGACGAAGGCCTCTCCCTAAGATCTCCAATTACCCCTGTCCTGCGCTAACCAATTCCAACTAGTGCCTGCAAATTTCTTAATTTCATCACTTTACCTAGTCTTGTGCCGTCCTCAACTGCGCTTCCCTTCTCTTGGCAACCATCCTGTAACCCTATTGGTCCAACGGTTATCTAACCTACGCATTACATGATCTGCCCAGCTCCATTTTTTTCAATGTCAATGTCAATGTCAATTAGAATGTCAATGTCTTAATGTCAATTAGAATATCAGCTATCCCTGTTTGCTCTCTGATCCACACCGCTCTCTTCCTGTCTCTTAATGTTACGCCTAACATCCTTCGTTCCATCGCTGTTTACGCAGTGCTTAACGTGTTTTCGGGCTGCTTTGTCAGTCTCCACATTTCTGCCTCATATGTCAGCACCGGTAGAATGCACGGATTGTGCATCTTTCTTTTTAATGATAATAGTAAGCTTCCAGTCAAGATATGACAATGTCTGTTGTATGCGCGCGAACACATTTTTCTTCTTCTGTAAATTTCCTTTTCATGATCAGGGTCCCCTGTGGGTAATTTAACTAGGTAAACATGCTCCTTCACTGACTCTAGAGGCTGACTGGCGATCCTGAACCCTTGTTCCCTTGCCCGACTGTTGATCATTATCTTTGTCTTCTGCACACTAATCTTCCACCCTGCTCTTACACTCTCTCTGTTAAGCTCCTCAATCATTTGATGTAACTTGTCTCCGGTGTTGCTGAACAGGACAATATCATCGGCAAATTGAAGGTTGCTGTCATATGTGCTGTTGATCCTCACTCCTAAGCTAGCCCATTTTAATAGCTTAAATACTTCTTCCAATCACGCAGTGAATAGCATTGGAGAGATTGTGTCTCCTTGTCTGACCCCTTATAGGTACCTTCCTACTTTTCTTGTGTAGAATTAAGGTAGCTGTGGAATCGGCAGATATTTACGTAAGCATCCTGTACTCCTTGATTACGTAATGCCTCTACAATTGCTGGTATCTCGACTGAATCAAATGCCTTTTCATAATCTATGGAAGCCATATATAGTGGCTGATTATACTCTGCGGATTTCTCGATTACCTGTTTGATGACATGGATGTCATCCATTGTAGTGTATCCCTTCCTGAAACCTGCCTGTTCCCTTGGTTGACTAAAGTCCAGTGTGGCCCTTATTTCATTGGAGATTATCTCGGTGAATATATTATATAGCATTGTAAATAAGCTAATGGGCCTATAATTTTTCAATTCTTTACTTCTCCCTTTTTGTACATTAGTATAATGTTGGCACTCTTCCAGTTCTCGGAACCCTTCAAGTCGATAGACAGTTCGTATAAAGGGTCACTAATTTTTCAAGCATTATGTCTCCTCAATCTTTGATTAAATTGACTGTTATATTCCGTCTTCCCCTGCCACTTTTTCCCGTTTCATGTCTTGCAAGGCCCTTCTAACTTCATTGCTAGCTATAGGAGGAGTTTCTGTATCCTGTTTATTCCTGTTTCGAATGGAGTTATCCTGAGTCATCTGGGTACTCTACAGGTCAGTATAGAATTCTTCCACTGCTTTTACTGTATCTCCGAGATTGGTGATGATATTACCCGGGATATCTTTCAGTGCATACATCTTTGTTTGTCCTGTGCCAAGTTTCCTTCTCAATGATTTCGGGCTGCATCCATTTTTTACGGCTTCTTCAGTCTTTCTCATGTTATAGTTCTGAATATCGCTTATTTTTGCCTTGATCAATTTTGAGAGTTCCGCGTATTCTATCTTATCTCTTGAGTTGGACACTTTCATTCCTTGTCATTTATTCATTAGGTCCTTTGTTGGGAGAGCTTACCTACTAGTTGCCTTGATGCCTTACCTCCCACTTCAATTGCTGCTTCTGAAGCCAGGCTAGTTATGGTTTCGCATGACATATGTGTTACACATGACACATTCATTACCTCTATGTCATCTTCATCTCTCTTAGCTGCATATTTGTTTGCAAGTACCATACTGAATTGGTTTGCTTTTACCCTTTCGGTGTCTAGGCTGGCCTGCTTCTTCTTCACTAGTTTACTCTTTCTCTCTTCAAATTGAGAAGAATCCCAGCCCTCACTAACCTATGATCACTGCACTTTACCCTACCTAACACTTATACATACTGCACTATGCCGGCATCAGCAAAAAGTATGAAATCTATTTCATTTGTTTCACCATTAGGCTTTTTCACATCCACTTCTTGTTCCTACGCTTTCGTGAAGGTGTTCATTATTCGTAGCTTATTAATTTCCGCGAATTCTACCAACAACTATCCTTGAGTGTTCCTCCACTCGCGGGCATGTTTCTGTGGCAGTGAAGAGAAAGCTGCGGGGGCGGAGCTTCTGCACATGTGTTACCGCGCCAAGTAGTCTGCCAGCATTTGACAGTATTTTTCGTTGGTCGGAACAGATGCTGAATAGATGCAGCTTCCACATGCGACAGTTTCACGTTTGCCCAGACGTGGAAGAAGAAATCCATGAAATAAGTATACTTCCACATTCAGTGGTGTGTTTTTTGTCCTATTGAAGTGCTGCTAATAAGGTGTTTGTTTTTTCTCCCTGAGCTTAAACTAATGTGGATAAAAACACTGGACTCTATTCAGAAGCGCTCTCTCTTGTGCGCACTTTGCCTCCTTAGTTTTTCCTTCATTGCCACAGAAAGTTGTCCGCAAGTATAGCATTGATGCCGTAGTTGCTAATTGCTTTTTCACCAGCCTCCTTTTTTCCCACTTTTGCATTGAAGGCGCCTATTGCTGCAGTATACTGAGTTCGTACTTTTCTCATCATTAATTCAACATCGTCATAAAACCGATCTATTTCGTCATCATCATGACTGGAGGTTGGAGCGTAGGCTTATACTACTTTTAATCTATACCTCTTAAGTTTTATTATGACTGCTGCTACCCTCTGATTAATGCTGCAGAATTCGTCAATATTTCCCAGTATGTCCTTATGGACATAGCAGGCACTGTACTTTAAAAAAAAAAATTATGGGGTTTTACGTGCCAAAACCACTTTCTGATTATGAGGCACGCCGTAGTGGAGGACTCCGGAAATTTCGACCACCTGGGGTTCTTTAACGTGCACCTAAATCTAAGTACACGGGTGTTTTCGCATTTCGCCTCCATCGAAATGCGGCCGCCGTGGCCGGGATTCGATCCCGCGACCTCGTGCTCAGCAGCCCAACACCATAGCCACTGAGCAACCACGGCGGGTGGCACTGTACTTTATACTGCTTCTTATCTGGAAGTTCCGTATAGCAGAGAATGTATTGTATTTGCTAATGTATTAATTTTCCATGTTCTATGCATACTCCTTTCATTATGCTGATGTTTATTTCTTTCCCGATTCCATACTAATATGTTACCGTATTTCCCCCTTACACTATGCCTTCTCGAAGGCCTGTAAGGTACATGTAAATAAATAAATAAATAAATAAATGTGGCCATTTGTCAGCACTGTATAAGCCTCACCAGTTCTAAGCTCACTAAGGCCAATGATATTTCAAACAATGCCAGATATATCCTCAAAGAGTCCTGATAGGCTAGCTTCACTCGAGAGAGTCCGAGTGTTAAACGTTGCCACTGTCAGTTTCCATTGGGGGCCTGTCCGGGTCCAGAAATTCCTAAAAAAAAAATTTACCACTCTATAAATTCACAACATTGGTTATCACTGTCGCGTAAAACAGCATGTGGAGCATTTATACAGAAAAGAGTAACGTGTTAGTATAATTCAGATAAAATTATTACTTCAACTGCACGATCGAGTACCATTCACAATAAAGCGGTACATTCCATTAATTGGACTCCGGTTAATTCGATTTTTTTGTTTATTCGATCCCGGCCAAAGGTCCCGGCCAGCGCCCATGCATTTGTATGGGCCCAAACTTTCGTTATTTCGATCATAAAATTGGTATTCTCTGGATAACTCGAACTTTGCTAGTAAGCACGCACGCGCCTGAACCTTATGGTGACCCCGATAGCGATCCCGTTAGTGGCAGCCTCTGTCATGGCGGAGCTTAGAGAACAGTGAATGCATTGAGCGCACATCATCTCTCGTCGAAAATGCATATATTCGGCCCTCCTTAAGAAGATTTTCAAGCGACAACCACAGCACAGTGTTTCATTACGGTCTTTACCCGATTCTAACGCGTGCCTGTTTTTTATAAACGAAAACTGATCCGAAAATTTCCTGCGTGGTGCAATCGGACGCAAAACCAAAACTGCGTTCGCAATGTTTGCGTGCTTTGCCGCATAACACAGATGTATTGCAGCGAAGCTAGCTGGATAAAGCGGTGTGGCGAAGCTAACTTAAGAAAACCGCCGCCATTGTGAAATTTTTCTTGCTAAAAAATAGGGTGTGCGTTATATTTATACCTTGTTTAGGAGCTTTAATGTCATTTCTACAATAGTTTAGTGCTTTGGACGCATAGAAAGCAGGCGGGTGTTTTTTTTCTTTGGGGGTTGGTGTGTGTTAGAATTGGGCAACTACTGCTGAATGATTCAGTGGGGTTTTAGCACTTTTTTCTGCATCTTCTTTAATTCTACCCGCCGGATAATTCGATCAATTTCGTCGGTTCCGTCAGGGTCGAGTTAACGGAACCCGACTGTATTTTGTAGAACAGTTCCTGAAACTTTCATGTGGCAGGACATGCCACCAATATTTGTGTAATTGCTTTTCTCCTTCAGTCTATTTATGCATAATCTCTCAACCAACAGTAAATCTGCTGAATGGCTGCACATGTATTACACAAGAATAATAAACAGTGCACATGTTGCTGAGCCTATTTTCCTTCAAACAGAAATGTAACTCAGCAGCACTTGGTGCCTTTCTCAAAATGCCTGCTATGCAAACGAACCGTGTTGTAACTGGGCAAGAAGGCAGCTGCTGCAAGCATCATGGTGGACAAGGTTTGATGCAATAATCCAGCATCTTGCTTGGTAATATATACAGAGCACTCATAGCACATTGTGTGTGACATAACAGCGCTAGTTGCTCTTCATTGTTACGATAAACCTGAATTTTACCAAGTCGGACTTGCAGTCTAATACTCTTGAATGTCGTAAGTGTTGCTGCCACATCTTATAAAGCAGATAACTTATTGCTTCATTAATTACTGCGACAGTAGCTAAGTTCTCAAAACAAGCAAAGTTTGCCTTGTCCATCCATTCTGTTACACTGACGAGAGCACACAATGATGATTCCTTTTTTTTATTGTCAGGCCACCTCATGATCATCCCCAGCTTTGCCATTTCCACTGCACAAGAAAAATAAAACTTCTCCACAGTCATCTCCACTGGGATTTGAGCCCATTACCATGAAACAGTGTGCTTGTGGGAGTCGAATGTGCCAACCACTGAGCTATCGCACAAAAACAGTGCTGGGCAGTTAGTGAAAGATCTTGCATTCGTCATAGACACTAAGGGCCTTGGCATCTGCGCAGGTTTTGGAGGCCAGAATGAGCGAAACTGCAGTGGACGAGGAATACATTATGTGTATCACCTAGAAATTGTCCTTGACAAGTTGGCGGTGTGTTTGTGTATAATTCTTCATTGTCATAGTCTGGAAAACAGTGTCGGCAGCACAAAGGATGCTTATGTGACAATGATGATAAGCCTCAAACTTGACACATGCTCACAATAGTGAATGTGCCGAGAATAAGTTTGTCCAGAATAAACAATGTGAATGCCAGCAGCGATGATGCCACATTCAGGGTGTCTACCAACAGGGAAAACCGGGAATTCTAAGGGATCTTGAATAGTCTGGAAATACTCGGGGAATTTCTGCTTATACCAGGGAAATATAGCTAATTTTATTGAATGGGAAGAAAAGTCGCGCTAATGCTGGGACACGCCACATATCCCATAGAGTCAATGTATAAGAATGTCTGAAATTTCAAATGCAAGAACCCTTCGCCGTCCGATTTTCCGGACTTTTTGCCGTGACCGCAGGTCCGAAACGGCATTAATCAAAGCCGCCACCGCCGCCATTTTTATTATCTCGCCGCCTCGAACCGACGCTCGCACGCAGATCCCCTGGCAGCCATAGCCACCACCGCAGCAACGCTAGGTCCAGCTGCTTTGACGTTCGCCGCTAAGCTTTCTGCTTTTCGGTGCCGTGTTTTTCATTAAATCGATTCGCCGCTGTCACCAATGGCACGGACTCCGCCTTTATAGTCCTCGCGGTTGGCTTCGAAGCTTGGAAAACACGACGTGTTGCAAAATGCCGGTTTCCGAAAGTTGACTTCGCCTTGATACAGAAATGTCATGCGGTGAAGCATACGCGAAGTATTGCGGTGAAGCTTAACAAGCGTGTGAAGGGGGCAATTCTCACGGGATACAGTATGTATTCCTTAATTATACATGCGTGCACATGCTGTATCCTGTCACAGTACGAGCACCGATATGCCTAATAGGTGCACTGGCTTGCCTTCAGAGCTTTTTCGGACGTGCCTGTGGTGATTTCAGCCCTTAAGGGTAGTAAAAGACATGCATTCATTTTTTCGGACTGCCCACTTCGGACGTTTTCCCGGTCCATAGGGTGTCCGAAAAATTGAATGTTGACTGTACAGCAGACCAAGAGGCTTCAAACGGTCTGTGGGGCGAACGCAGGGCAGAAGGAGG
Source organism: Dermacentor albipictus (assembly GCF_038994185.2). Classification (NCBI taxonomy): domain Eukaryota; kingdom Metazoa; phylum Arthropoda; class Arachnida; order Ixodida; family Ixodidae; genus Dermacentor; species Dermacentor albipictus. Next base: position 21,602 of record NW_027225674.1, read on the forward strand.
ACGAGAACACAAATGACCGATGCATTGAGGAATGAATGGAAATGGAGGTGTGCTACCACTTCTTTTAAGGAGCATGAGTTCAAAAAGCAAAGTGTTGGCTGACACCGAGATGCAGGTGTCCCTCACCCAAACCAAAATAAACTCTTTAAAGCAGTACAACCCAACACTGAAGTGTTTTGTGCGGGCTGAGAGTATGTCAGTACAGTTAAGTTTGACTTTCCAGCTGCTGAGAGAGAATCTCAAATGTGACAAAGTTTGGGCCTCATACCAATGAGCTTGCTATCAGTTGATAAAAATAGCTCATATTCGAAAATATTTGCTTCTGTATGCATCTCTTCTTATTCGTATTTGAAAATGTTCGACTCGATTTGCAACAGGCTTTACCATTCTTTTCGAATATATTTTATTAGCTGTGCATTTTATGAACCCGTACCTTCTGCTTTCATTTTGAATAAAATAAACACTACTTCTTGTATTCAAACTGGATTAAGACGTTTTTAAATTTTTTTTAACATGCGTGTCAGCCTGTCTTGACATAAAACAAAGCTCAATAGCATCGCGAGCGTAACCAGTGCTGGGTGATTGTACTGCGGAGGATAGCAACGTGTCAAAGGGCAAGGGGGAGTCGCGGCCATACAAAAGGTAAAATGGTGAAAATCCGGCAGTGTCGTGACGGGACGAGTTGTATGCGAAAGTGATGTATGGTAAAGCGACATCTTAGTCACGGTGATCGTCGGGAACGTACAAGGCCAGCATTTCAGTTAGCGTGCGGTTGAGTCGCTCGGTGAGGCCGTTTGTTTGAAGGTTGTACACGGTAGCAATCTGCTGTTCTGTAGAGCAGGAGCGGAGCAGGTCATCGACGACCTTTGATAAAAAGAAGCAGCCGCGATCCGTCAGCAACTGGCGAGGGGCGCCGTGGTGCAGGATGACGTCGTATAGTAAGAAGTCGGCAACATCTGTAGCCCAGCTGGTTGGTAGCGCTCGTGCAATGGCATATCTCGTGGCATAATCGGTTGCTACAGCAATCCATTTGTTGCCTTTGATAGAAATTGGAAAGGGGCCAAGGAGGTCTAGGCCCACATGAAAGAAAGGCTCTGTGGGGATATCAGTTGGTGGAAGCAAACCAGCGGGAGGCGTAGCAGGCGTCTTCCGGCGCTGACACAGGTCGCAAGAAGCGACATAACGGCGCACAGAGTGATAAACGCCGGGCCAAAGAAGTGGCGCCGCAGGCGGTCGTTTGTACGAGTGATGCCCAGATGTCCAGCAGTAGGAGCGTCATGAAGTTGCTGGAGCACAGCTAGTCGAAGGTGCTTGGCAACGACTAGGAGGAGCTGCGGGCCGTCAGGACGAACACTACGATGGCATAAAGTTCCATTGCGCAAGGTGAACATCCGGAGGGACGGGTCATTGGGTGAGGAGCTTAGGCGTTCCATAAGTGTTCGAATAACAGGATCTTTGCGCTGCTCGTCGCCAATATGGAGGAAGCCGGAGATGGATAGAATACTGATGTCCGAGTCTGCATCGGTATCATTCGGTTGATCCACGGGATTGCGGGACAGGCAGTCAGCGTCTTTATGCAGGCGCCCTGACTTATACATAATAGAAAATGTATATTCCTGTAGATGCAATGCCCAACGTGCAAGTCGTCCAGTTGGGTCCTCCAAAGAGGTGAGCCAGCAGAGGGCGTGATGATCGGTTACGACGCAGAAACTCCGACCGAAATGGTACGGCCGGAATTTCGCGGCCGTCCATATGAGCGCCAGAGATCTCTCGGTAATGGGAGTAATTTCGCTCAGGCGTGGAAAGAAGGCGGCTAGCTTAAGCGATGACACGGTCTTGGCCCTGTTGATGCTGAGCGAGGACAGCGCCGATGCCATCACCACTCGCGTCAGTTCATACTTCAGTGGGCGCAGAAGGGTCAAAGTGTGACAGAATTGGGGAAGTTGTAAGCTGCTCAATCAGGGTAGAAAAGGCTTTCTCCTGCAGTGGTCCCCTAGAGAAAGAAACGTCTTTCTTAAGAAGGTCAGTGAGAGGGTGAGCGACGTCGGCAAAATTCTTCACAAATCACCGGAAATAAGAGCTAAGCCTAGAAAACTACGGACATCGTTTGTTGAACAAGGTACAGGAAAATTTCGCACGGCGTGAACTTTCTGTGGATCAGGTTGTATTCCGGCAGCATTTACAAGATGGCCGAGCATGTTAATTTCACGGCGACCGAATTGGCACTTGGAGGAGTTTAGCTGAAGGCCAGCCCTGCGAAACACGGAGAGTATGGTTGTGAGGCGCCGCAGGTGGCTTTCAATGTTCAGCGAAAACACAATCACATCGTCGAGGTAACAGCGGCATGTAGACCACATCAAGCCGTGCAAGAGAGAGTCCATCATGCGCTCGAATGTAGCTGGCGCATTGCATAATCCAAACGGCATGACTTTAAATTGGTACAGACCGTCCGGTGTGACGAAGGCGGTTTTCTCGCGATCCATCTCATCGACGCTAATCTGCCAATAGCCGGAGCGGAGGTCAATTGATGAAAAGTATTGGGATCCGTGAAGGCAGTCAAGAGCATCATCAATGCGGGGCAGGGGATAAACATCCTTCTTTGTTATCCTGTTTAGGTGACGGTAGTCAATGCAGAAGCGCCACGAGTTGTCTTTTTTCTTTACTATGACAACCGGTGATGCCCACGGGCTACTGGAAGGTCCAATGATGTCCTTGTCCATCATCCTGTCTACTTCTTTCTGTATGATGGCCCTTTCTGTTGCGGAGACAGGATATGGCCGCCTATGAATGGGGCTGGCGTCGCCGGTGTTGATGCGATGCGTGACAACAGATGTCTGGCCAAGTGGATGGTCGTCCAAATCAAAGATGTCCCGAAAAGATGACAGGAGGTGACGAAGAGCTGTTGTTTGCTCGGAGGGAAGGTCAGGGGCGATCATCTTAGAAACATCGTCTGCAGGCGTCAAGTACGGAGGAGTGGGTGACAAAGGCCCGTTGGTACTGACGAAGGATTCAGAGGTCAAAGAAGAAATCTCGAATTCTTCCAAAGGAGTGATATGCGCTATGGCGATAGCGTAAGGCAGCACATGCGACGAAAATCCAAAATTGAGGATGGGCACGCGAGCGCAGTTTTCGCGGATCCGGATTAAGGTGCTCGGTAGGGCAATATTGCGCGACAAAACCACGTCGGTAAGCGGTGACACGACGTACTCGCCATCAGGTACAGGAGGACAGGGCGTCAGGAGGACATTCGTAGCCGCCTGTGGAGACAGCCTTGCAAACTCAGCAGAACATAAGCGGTATGAAGCACTAGTTGTAGCGTCGGTAGGAAGCGGCAGATGCAACTGTACAACACCTGCGGAGCAGTCAATTTGGGCAGAGTGTTTCAAAAGGAAGTCGAGGCCGAGAATTAGTTCGTATGGACAGTGTTCAAGGACGATAAATAGAACAACGGTATAATGGGCCCCAATGGTCACACGTGCTGTGCACATTCCAAGGACAGGTGAAGTACTCCCATCAGTGACTCGCACAGTGCACGGTACGACGGGTGTCAGAACCTTTTTGAGCCTTCGGTGGAGAGCAGCGCTCATAACTGAAAGCTGCGCTCCTGTGTCAATGAGAGATCTAACAGGAACGCCATCAACTTCAATGTCCAGTAGGTTTCCACATGTAGGCAGGGTCAACAGAGGATTTGTGGGCCAGGTCGGAGTTGCAGCTTCACCTCCGGTAGCTGCACCGCCTAGTTTCCCAAAGCGAAGCGACCGGATGCAGAAGGGAACGAAGAGCGGTGAACGAGAGGCGAACGGGACCTACGAACTTGCAGAGATGGGGAGCGGCTGGATCTTGGTGGAGCACTGCCGGCATTGATGTTCCTAGTCAGCGTATAGGGTGAGAAAGTACGATTGTCTGGTACTTGGCGGTAGTGCCTTGGAGACGACCACCGAGGAGGCGACGACCAATGGTTGCGGCAATGACGTGCGATGTGTCCAATACCAGAACAATTAAAACAGATAGGTTTATCATCTGCTGTGCGCCAGTCAGCTGGGTTGCGACGAGGGGGCGGAAAGCTTTGCATCTGGGAGCGAGCGGCCGGAGAAATCTGGTAGGTGTTTGTATGGCGAACCGAGCAGAGAGATGGGATGCCCAAACTTGCTATTTCCTCCCGAACGACCGCTTGTATAAGGGAGATAGCGGGCACGTTTCCCCGACAGTCGGAACGAACTGGAGCCGGAGCCATGGCCTCAAGCTCACGGTGAACGATGCGCATGATTTCTTCCGGTCCTGTGGGCCGAACGAAGCGGGGTGGGTCTTCACAAGAAGATGTCGTGGCGTTATTGAGCAATCGGTCGAAAGTTTGAGCGACGCGGCGACCCTTCACTTGTTCGAAGCGCTGGCACTCCTTTATAATTGCATCCACAGTGGCCCAATCCTTGCAGATCAAGAGATTGAATGCATCGTCTGAAATACCTTTCAATATGTGACCAATCTTGTCTGCCTCAGTCATGTTATTATCAGCCTTGCGACAGAGGGCCAACACATCCTGTATGTAGACGATAATAGGATTCTGTGCATGTTTGAGCGTGACACGCACTTTCTTTTTTTGCCGCCAGCTGACGACCGACAGGTCTGCCAAACAGGTCTCACATTTTTTCTTTGCAGACATCCCAGCTCGTTAGGTCAGCTTCGTGTGTGTCATACCATTGCCTCGCAGTTCCTCTTAGGTAAAATATCACGTTTGTTAGCATCATTGTTGGATCCCACCTGTTGTTGTTGCACACTCGTTCGTACATCATAAGCCAGTCCTTGATGTTGGTGTTGTCCGTGCCACAAAATGTCCTTGGGTCCCGCGGATGAGTGAGGATGACCGTTGGCATGGGCTGCTGAGGCGTTTGATGTGCTGATTCCGATCACACTCAACAGGGAATTTTTGCACGCATCGTACTTTTGCACATTGCTACTAGATGGCAATAGGAGGCAATCAAGGAAGGTTATGGGAGATTCATTATGCAAAAAGGGCCTGGGGGATTTCATACACATAACTAGATAAATTAGGTTAAGTGGCCCGGTCTCATGTAAGGCTCGTCGAAATTGTGACAAGAAACTCGAGCCTATGAGTTATGTGGGCCGTATAAATTGTAGTAAACGTTCACTTCTTAAAATAACAAGCATAGTGTAATGCACGGACCACGTATACCTGTAAATATCTCGCTAGATGACTACGACCACTCGTCACAATGGTGGCATTACGAAGAACGCTGGCAGCGGGGTCGAACGGTTCGATACAGCTGCAAAATTCACCGCGACTTTGCAAATTAGATTTATCATCATCATCTGCCTATTTTTATGTTCACTACAGGATGGCCTCTGCCAGTGATCTCCAATTACTGCTCTCTCTGAAATTAGACTGTGTGATCTGCAACACTAGGGGTGTGGAGAGGCCCGCTGTGATTGCTCGGTGGCTATGGTCTTGGGCTGCTGAGCACGAGGTCGCGGGATCGAATCCCGGTCATGGCGGCCGCATTTCGGTGGGGGCGAAATCCAAAAACATATATTTAGGTGCATGTTAAAGAACCCTAGGGGGCCAAAATTTCCAGAGCCCTCCACTACGACGTGCCTCATAATCGGAAAGTAGCTTTGGCATGTAAAACCCCATAATTTTTTATGGGCGCGAAGAGTATACCCGGCAAGGAAGACAGCAGCCATCCCTGCTTGCATAGATCATTGCACCCACCAATGATTACCAACAATTAGATACGGCCTGGGGACCGCGTAAGCATAAGCTGCGCAGTCATCCATAGCTACGGCAAGGATAGAGGAGATGCACACTCTCCTTCCCAAGCACACATTGATCATATGACCTCGAACTAACCCGAATTGAGCGCATGAGAAGATAATTGCCATCGAGCCTCAGTCCTTTGTGACTCCCTGTTACATGCTTTTTCTCGTGCCCACGATGATGGGTCGCTCCTTCATATGGCTTTTGGACTTTAAACGGAACATCATGGCGACAACAAGACATAAAACGAGAAATAGAAAACATGCATCGAGCTCACCTCTACCATGACTGCAGACGTCGCAATGTACACCTGCTACGAACACAGCATGAATACCAACAACAAAGCCAACAGGGATGCTGCTTATTGGAACTTCGCCAGAACCCTTCTGATGCTAAGACGAAAACATATAAACGCGATAGCATTAAGGGCCCCATGTCAGAGAAAATTTGGTGTCTGTGTTGGTGTCCACGGTCCGTGGCGTTGTCTGTCAGAAAAAAATCATCTTGAACCACAACAACACAGGCTCCCATCGTGGAGCATAGGCGTTACTGAACTAATTGAATTTCTCAAAGTAATATCCATCAGAAATTTGTAATGTCTTACTTACACACAAGGTACAGACATGATAGTGTCGTATTGTAATTTGAATATACTAGAAAACATAATTTTGTTACATGGAAACTCAAACACAAACCCCTTTTTCTTTGGTTACGGGGGTATGAGCCACTGTTGAGTCACTGCTTGTAGCCTCTGCCTTACGGGGGTATTAACCATTGCTCTGCCCTGCACTGCCACTGGGATTGGCCCATCATTATTATCTAACGGGCCCTGTGTCGCAAAATATCTGGTGTCAGTGTCGGTGTCAATGCGGCCAGATGATGCTATCAGGTTCCACTCTTAAAGGCGAAGCTTGTGGGGTCTGATGTGGGGATTCTCACACCGTACTCTTGAGACAAAGGAACGACAACACAGTAGTGCAAACAATCACAAGGGCATTTATTGCACCTTTCATACATCAATGCCTGCTAGCCGAGCTGCTATACACAAAACATGCCGATGGGCGCGCGACAAATCTAGAAGTCCGACTCACCGCGTCCTCGCGAGCGAATATGTTCGCTCCATGCTGGATCCCAACGCCTGGTCGTTCGCGTGTATAGTCACGCGAATCATGGCGCGTTCGAAGGCGGCCACGCGAGGCGGTCTCGCATAAGCCTGGGTCGCCGCGCGCTCGCGGGAGACGTCCCCGCGGCGCGCCGACCCGCCGGGAAAGAGAGTTGCTGCACGTGCGGCCCGCTCGCTGTCTCGAACCCAAGAGAGCAAGCGCCTTCCTTTCGGCGCCCAAGTAACCTCGCGATGCGCAACACTAGCGCCATCTCTCGGACTGCGCCTGTACCATTCCGACCGCCGCGTGTGCGGCGAAGCCGCACTACAGGAGACGCGCTATGCGGGAAAAACATCAGGGGAGGCGCGAGGGTCGCGCATCCCCACAAGCTTAAGCGTCCTCCAAGTTTTTTACAGCGAAGCTGTTTATGCGGACCCTGTGCTGTCGTTTTTGGAGTTCACTAAAATTATCATCATGAGCAATGGCTCGAGCGTCGTCATTTTCTTCCACCGCTGGCTTTTTGATGCCTCTTGGCGCTACTATGCAAACACGCTCGTGCCACTGATTCTGCGTTCGTCATCGTCTTCCACAGCTGCCTCCAATGCCGCTCATCATTCCAGCGTAGAATTTCACTTCTCTTCTATTGTCGTAATGGGGAGGCCACATTTATGGTATGGCCATTCATTGTCTTATGTGATGGACAGATTTAATTTTGAAGCACAAGGCTGTGATCATGAAATGTAAACGCCGTCATCTGCTGTCAACTCAAGAGCAAGCAATGCGAGAGTCAACATCTCCAGACAAAGCAGTGCAAGCGGAGGAGGCACACCGAGCACTGTAGACACAAGAGACAGCAACTCAAGATCAAGCGGTAGAAGAAACAACACAAGGCCAAGCAAATACAATGTTACGCACAAGATGAATAAAAAATCAATCAGATGGTTTTTCTTTCACGCCAAACCTTGCTCTCATTACTGGCATGCAAAATAAGGGGCGGGGCAACTTGCGCACGAAAAAGAAAAGCATGGCAAAGCACAGACAGAAACCTCACACGCAAAAAGAAAGAACACTGGGAGAACTGCAATAAAAAGTGCTCCTAAAGCATGCTCACTATGCAAAGCATTCAGAAGTGAAAATGAGGTGAAGGAATGGTGAAACAAAAGGTTTACAATATAGACTGCTTGCGTAATTTGACTTCTATAGCGTAACACTCGGTGTAACTAACATAGCTTCGCTGTTCGACCATCTTCATGGACCGGAAGGTGTGGTGATTTTTTTTTCCCACCGTATTGGCACCAGCAGAGACCTAACACCAGGCGCACGAGGAGACAGTGCACACGAAGGTACCAGCCATCTCAAATTGCAAGCTTGAACGCAGTGCATATTACCTCCAAAATAAGGCATGCCTTAAAATATGTAGTACTCTTCAGGCGCAGGGACAGCCAAGTGCAGTCACTACAAACTAGGAGAAAATGTGTGCTTAACTGTCTGATTTGGCGTAACTAGCTGAATCTGTCTGGTTCTGAATATTGTTCGCTTTTGTTCTAATGGAGGGGTAAACCTTCATGAATGTAGCGTGGTGATAAGTCTTGATAGACGAAAGAAGTTGGGAGCTATCGTATAGCCCTGATCCCTTCTGTACCAGGGCGCCGTTTTTGCAGAGAGTGATCCTTCTACAGTATGTCAAAGATTGGTGGTGAGGGAATTCGCACTCTCTGGACCGGAGGGGATGGGGCGACAACAAACCCACCCCACGTGCGTTTAGTGAGGGTTCAACTGCTGACCGGCGATAAGGTCCACGCCTGATCGACCGTGAACCAGAGGCATGAGACGGAGGGCGACGTACAACACACACATTCAGTTTAATAAATTAAAATCATGCGCGAGACATAATGAAAGAAAAAGAACATACAACTACAAGTAGTGGGTCCTAGCTCGCGGAAGGCGTGCGGGTCACACAACGCACGCCCTGACGCCACTCGTGCGACACTAAGCCCACCACGTGGGAGCTCCTAAGACTCGCGAATAAACAAAACATACGTGACACAAATGAAAAATACTAGTGACAATAAATGCGGCAAAGACTAAACTAACAGGACATATAAGAATAAACACGCAATGAGTAAATAAAAAGATTAAACACGATTACAAAAATGCAGTCCGGCGGAAAGTTATGAGAGCTGCTGAACACGTGGCGTAGGCTTATCTGCGGAGTGTCGAGTAGGACGTCCGAGCTGGGGAGGCGCCGGGCTGCTGGGTCCACCGTCACCGCACGTCGCTGCCGAAGATCGAAACAGACTCGGGGTCGCGTCTACGGAGGCTCCGGCTACGGGAACTCAGGCCGCCGTCCTCACGCCTGCCTGACGTCCAATTCACGTGCCGCTTGCCTTGCCGGTCCAACAACTCTGTCCGCTTGTCGCAGGTCGCTCCACGCTCATTCTTTCTCCTCCTCTCCCTCTCTCTCGCCGCGCGCCGACTGTGACGTGAGGAACCGGTCTGGGTGCCGGCGGGATCTAGGGAGAGTGCTCCCCGCGCCAGGCACACCGCGGCGGGGACTGTTGGCGGCGGTGGGGTGACGCCGAGGAGTACACGCCCTTTGTGACACAGTACGTTGAGCAAAACGAGAGCAAGGTGAAAGCAGGAGCCAAAGTTTCGGCAAGTGGACTTGTCTTCTTCAAGGCGACATATGCTTTCCTCGCCACAGTATATATAGGTGGGTTTCTTAGCATGTGTTGCCTTGAAGAAGACAAGTCCACTTGTCAAAACGGTGGCTCCTGCTTTCAACTTGTTCTTGTTTTGCTCATCGTCTTGAATTTCTATCTCCCGCCTTCCCCGTGTTTTCCCTGGATTCCTTCTACAGTAAGGCATACATGAGGTATTCAGTTGGCAAAAGTTATCAGGCACTAATACGAGGCGAGGAGGAAGTGAGGAAAGCTTCGGGAAGCGAGGCAAGCTTTAAGCAAACCATCTGGCTTAGAACTAACAATGCAAAACGTTATACAAAGAAACAAAAGGCTATGCAAAGACACTTGGTTGCGCTATTTGTAAAATTCCATAGTCTATGCTGTACATTTTCCTTGTTAATTTTTATTCGTCATATGCTTTATCAGCTGCTCAGTAACGTAATCCACATTGTTCCTACTTGCTCTCATGTCCGTTCGCGCTTTTGAGATATCACTGTGTCTTATTATTTATTTATTTATTTGTTAATATGGTTGTTCATGTGTGTGCTTGACAGTTTATTACCCTATAATCCTTTATTCCGTTGCCAGGAAATAAATGAAACCAATAGCATAAGGCCTGCTTTGACACGTAATTAAACTATTGCATTATCGAGTCACATTTTTTTATGCTAATAATTCTAGTCAGAAGTTGCGTTCAAAAATTGTATTAGTCTGTAATTTTTATATATGTTATGTCTAATATTCTCAAATGACCTTTAGTCAGGAGAAGGTTTCTTGATTGTATCTATGAGTATTAATACTTTCAGAAGGCATTACATGGCTTTTATCATTGATGTGTATTTGTGCGACCTAATATGCACAAAACACACATATCTTCAAAACGCGTTTTGCTGAATCCACTTGTCCTATGGTTCATCTAAGAGGCGCCAGTCTCTTGGTGGTGCGAGGGGACTCAGGCTGTGAAATTTAACTGTCTTCTACAATGACGTTTTGTAACTACTCATATAAGGCTGTTACTTCAGTGAACAATTCTTCGAGGTCACACGAAGTTTCTGCAAGTGCAGCTGTTATTGAAAGTAATATATATATGGTTAAGCCTCGATATAACACACTTCAATATATTGAAATTCTGGATATAATGAAGTATTTACCATTTCATCACCGCTTGTCCATAGAACACCATGCAATTAGATTTAAACTTCAACATAACAAAATTTCGCTTCTGCGGTGTAGGAGTGCCGAGACAATAAATGGAAGCTTCCGCGGACGCAGATGGTCGAATGATTGAATTACAAGCGGCTGCTTGCAAACGCACCTCACAAATCGCGCGCGGTGCGACAAAAGCAACCGCCAAAGTGAAGCCGCTTTGTGTTCCGTATAGAGTCCAAGTGCAATACGATTCTGTGTGTCCTGCGCACTTTGTGCTTTAGGTATGACTTACATCAGCCATGACATGTTCATAAAACCCCTGTTTGCGCTGGGCAAGAAGAGTGCTGAGGCCAACACCGCTGGCATCAGTGTGCACCTCTGTAGGGACAGTCGGGTTGTAATGACCCAAAATTGGAGGTGACATCAGCAAACAGCGCAGGATTGCATACACCACGTCGCACTCTGATGACCATGAAGTGAGGGGCCCGCTGCTTTCAAGGAGCTTCATCAGGGGCCATATGATGGATGAAGGATGAAGGATGAAGCGTCTAAAGTAGGCATACAGACCTAAGAAACTCCGCAGATCTTTGATGGTTGTTGGTTTAAAGAATTTGGGAACAGCCCAAACTTTGGTTGGATCGGGGAGAATTCCGTCCTTAGAGACGACCTAACCTAAAATTGTCAGCTGCCAAGCAGCAAATCGGCACTTCTTGAGGTTTAGTTGTAGCCCTGCATTTGTTAAAAACATTAAAACAGACCAGACCCGTTGAAGGTGCATGGGAAGTCAGGAGCAAAAACAATGTTGTCAAGATAGCACAAGCACGTGTGCTGCTTCAAGCCGCACAGAACTGTGTCCACCATGCGCTCAAGCGTTGCGGGCGCATTATAAAGTCTAAAAGGCATTACGTTAAATTCGTATAAACTGCCGGATGTGACAAAAGCTGTCTTCGGCCGATCGGCATCTGCCGCGGGTACTTGCCATTACCATGAGGGTAAATCTAGAGATGAAAAAAAATCTGCACCTTGTAGACTGTTAGCCTCTATGCATGGAAGAGGGTAGACGTCCTTGCGAGTGATCTTGTTCAGGCGGCGGTAGTCCACGCAAAACTGCACAGAACCATCTTTCTTCGTAATTAGGATGCCAGGGGATGCCCACGGACTGTTAGAAGGTCAAATCACCTCGTGGCGAAGCATGTTGTCGACTTGTTCAGTGATTACATGACATTCTGCAGGAGATATTCAATACAGACGTTGCTGCAATGGCGGTTGCGTGCCAGTATCAATGCACTGTGTAACAGTTGATGTCCGGCCCACGGTAGATTGCCCTACATCGAAAGAACAATGAAATTCTTTTAGAAGGCTTCCAGCAGTCTAGCTGAGACTGCTGGACTGGTGTAAGGGCATCGGCAATTAAAGAATCGAAGAACCAATAGAAAAACCGATTGATTGATTAACATCACTGGGTGATAGGTCACACATGGAAACAGCACTGAGCGCACTGGAACTAGCACAGTAACTGTGATTGGGCATATCCATAACTTGCACGTCTCCGATCACTTCTACATTGCCAAGACATTCCCCTCGAAGCAGCAACATAGGGCATGGAAACGGGTTGCAAACAGAAATGGTGCTCTAGTCCTGTGTGATGTCCACTGTTGCAAAAGGCAGCAGCAGACCATTCTGAGTGAGAAAGCAGTCAGATGGAGACAGTAGTGCTGCAGCGTCTGAGATTATGCTGCAGGACATGGACACGACCATTGAGGCATTCGGAGGAATGTGGGTGTCGGCTTGAACAAGTAGTTTCCTCGAAAGCAAAGAATTGCTGGTGAGTGGCAAATCTAACAGTGGCCGAGACGTTCTAAAGGCTTTCAGACATTCGCCTCGAACAACCAAACACCCTCTGCACTACAGCGTTTGTTCGCTTACCTCCAAAAGCCCTAATCTTCGTCAAAATGGCCTCAACGGCAACCGTGCCTGATGGCGACTGTCATCACACCCATTCGTGATGTCCTCCTGGCATGCGACATCTCTGTGCCATATTCCGTCGTAACCTTTGCCGCTAATCGGATGTGTCTCCCCGTTATCAATTTTGGCTTGATGAAGCAAATGTTACCTGAAGGCATAGCGGTGGCCACGCTCCGTCAATTGCAGATGACCACGTCACTGCTTTTGCAGCAGACGCATCTCCAGATCCTCCTGATTACCCGCAGGATGGTTTGAACCTCGACGGCCCATTACGTCCCATGGTTGCTCCGGACCTCGCACCTGACCAAGCAGCTGCCTTATATCGCCTTTTGCTTTCCTACCACGACATGTTTGACACTGACAATCGACCACTTGGTCAGATGTCCCTTGTTAAGCATCGGATAAACACTGGTGATGCTGTTCCCATTCACCGCCAACCGTATCGCATGTCCGTGGCAGAGCGGCAAGTTATTCAGGGGGAAGTAAACAAGATGCTCGCCAGAGGTATTGTTGAGCCCTCGTCGAGTCCTTGGGTATTGCTGCTCGTGCTTGTCAAAAAGAAAGATGGCACGTGGCATTTCTTCATTGATTACCGCCACCTAAACCGAATTACTAAAAAGGACCTTTATTACCTTTTACCACAAATTTACGATGCTCTTGATTGTCTTCACAGTGCCAAATACTTTTCGTCCATCAACCTTCGATCTGGTTATTGGCAAATTTCCGTAGATGAGCAAGGTCAAGAAAAGACCTCTTTCATAACTCCAGATAGCCTCTACCAATTCAAAGTTATGCCGTTTGGTTTATACAATGCCCCTACCACGTTCGAATGGATGATCAACTCTCTGCTTCAAGGTTTCAAATTGTCAACTTGCCTTCGTTACCTCGACGACGTCTTTGTGTTTTCTCCTACATTTGAGACGCGCCTTGAGTGTGTCGCAGCTATCCCTGACGTCTTCCGCAAGGCTGGGCTCCAATTAGGCTCATCGAAGTGCCACTTCGGGTGCCGACAGATTACAGTGCTAGGCCATCTCGCCGATGCTTCTGGAGTACAACCTGACCCGGAGAAGGTTTGAGTAGTAACGGCTTTTCCTGTACCTCAGTCTGTCAAAGACGTCTGGAGTTTTGTGGGGCTCTGTTCTTATTTCTGACGGTTTGTGAAAGATTTCGCAGCAGTTGCTCGACCACTCACTGAACTTCTGAAGAAAGACGTGCCTTTTATGTGGGGTTCCCCTCAAGCTGCCGCATTTTCACGCATTTTCACGCCTTATCACGATTCTCTTTAATCCACTGGTCTTGGCCCACTTTGACCTCTCTGCACCTACAGAGGTCCGAACCGATGCCAGTGGTTATGGGATCGGCGCCGTCTTTTCGCAACACTAACACAGACACAACCACATTATAGCCTACGCTAGCCATCTCCTGACAACTGCAGAGCGCAACTATTTGATTACCGAGTGCGAATGTCTTGCTCTTGTCTGGGCTGTTTCAAAGTTCTGCCCATATTTACATGGCAAGCCCTTCTCAGTAATCACACACCATCATGCACTCTATTGGCTTTCATCGCTCAAGGATCCTACTGACCGGCTCGGTTGTTGGGCCCTCCGACTACAAGAATATCCCTACACAGTGACTTGCAAGTCGGGACGCCAACACCCGGACACGGATTGCCTCTCTCGCTGCCCAGTCGAAGACGCGACCTCTACATCTGATACTAACACCAATGCCTGTGTTCTCTCGGTTTTTCCACTGCTCCATGTCGCCAACGAGCAACACCATGACCCCTCCTTGCGTATCATCATTGACTGCCTGGAATCATCACTTGCCGACAGTTCCCTTTGCTTATTCACACTTCAAGATACCTCTACCTCCGCAACGTTCACCCCGACGGCCCTGTATTATTCCTTGTGATCCCTAAACACTTTGCTCGGCTGTTCTCCACGAACTTCATGACCTCCCCACTGCCGGTCATCTGGTTATGTCACGTACCTACAACTAGATCTGCCGACGCTTCTTTTAACCAGGGCTTGCTCGCTCCATTCGAAGATACATAGCTGCATGTGAAAAGTGCCAGCGACGCAAGATGCCATCGACGCTCCCTGCTGGGTACTTTCAACTACTCGACATTCCCTCAAAACCATTCTTTCGGGTTAGTTTGGACTTACTTGGCCATTTTCCTCTTTCTACCTCTGGGAACAAGTGGATCACTGTGGCCACAGATTACGCCACGCGCTATGCCACCACCCGAGCGCTTCCTACAAACTGCGCCACAAATGTCGCCGATTTTCTTTGACGCGATGTGATTTTATTACATGGAGCTCCGTGACAACTTCTCACAAACCGTGGCCGGACATTCCTATCAAAAGTTATCGCGGACATCCTGCAGTCCTGTGCCACGAGGCACAAGCTATCCCGGTCATACCGTCCGCAAACAAATGGCCTCACAGAGCGTCTCAATCGCACTCTCACAGACGTGTTCACGAAATATGTCTCTTCAGACCACACTGACTGGGACCTCTCTCTCCTGTTTGTCACATTTGCTTCTAATTTCTCGCACCACAACACCCCCGGTTATTCCCCATTTTTCCTTCTGTTTGGCCGAAAAGCAGCACTGCCCCTCGACACAACCCTCCCTGTTCACGCGGCACCGACCAGTGAATATGCACTTGACGTCATCGCCTGCTGTGCCCACGCAAGGGAAATTGCCCGTGACCGCCTTCTGAAATCCCAAGAGAGTCAAAGGCATTTGTACGACCGGCGACACCGAGACGTGCACTTCCCGCCTGGTTCTTTGGTGCTTATATGGTCTCCGTCGCGTCAAATCGGCCTGTCCGAAAAACTGCGATCTCATTACACAGGCCCATCCCCATGTGCTTCGTGCCGTGACTCCCATCACCTACGAGATCGCCCCTGATGCCCCATCTTCTTCCCAGTCCAGTGATATCATGCACGTTACACGACTGAAGCAGTATCACCCTCCCAGTGATTACATTTAGACGCTCCGGGACGTCACTTGTGCCGCCGGGGAATTTCGCTACACGCTCGTGGTATTCGATTGTTTGAACGAGGCGCGTGGGCACCATCACGCCTCGTTCACGCCTCGTTCAAAGAATGAACTGGGCTCGCGCTGCGAATCTAACCGGTCAGTGCTGCAATGGCTGTTGTAAATATAACCTGTAAATAGTTGCTCGTCTTACTGACTCGTCCTCGTGTAACAATATCAAGGAGAGGTGGTGTGCAACTTCCTCCCGAATGAATGCTTTCATTTCAGCAAGCAACACTGACTGGTCAGAGATCTATGCCAAACCAGCAATGAGGTCATCGCAGAGGAAGGGCGACATGTTAATGAGCGCTGCCTGTGTAGCTCCTCGTAGCTTTGGCATAGAGTGGTGATGTCTGTCACAGACTGAGGATTCTTGGCCAATAGCATGTTGAAAGCATCATCCTCTATCCCTTTTAAGAAATTTCTGATTTTGTCAGACCCCAACATTGTCGTGTTGGCTTTCTTACCCAAGTCCAGTACATGTTCTATGTAGCTGGTAAATGATTCACCCGGCTGCTGTGCACATTCTCACAAACGCGATTCCGCTCATAGCTTGCATACAGCAGGGCGACCAAACACAGCCACTAAAGAGGTCTTAAACAAGGACCACGCTGGAAAGTCAGTCTCGTGGTTGTTGTACCAGAAACTGGCAATACCCGTGAGAGAGAAGAGCACGTTGCTCAGTTTGGCGGGATCATCCCATTTGTTGTAGGCGCTTACCCTTTCACATGTCATCAGCCAGTCCTCGTCGTCGGTGTCGTCCACACCGCTGAAAATGGCAGGGTCCTTGTGGCGAGGCACACCAGAACACAGGACCAACTGAGGAGGCACTTGCTTGGATGGAGTAGGAGGCGATTGCTGGGATGCACCTTCAGGCATAGTTGAGCGTAGGGTATGTGATCAAAGTTCCATGGTTGACGTTCTAGGCCGAAGCAACCACCACGACTGGTAAAGGCTTTTTATTATTCACCAGCGTTTGGGACCGACCGTGAGCGCATGGCACGGACTCTCAGCGTGAGCAGCATTTTCAGGTCAGTCGAGGTTAGAGTATTCTGCAAGTTCTCAATGAAACAATGAATGAGTCATTCTTTCCCCACCTGCACTGAAAAGTGATGATGGCTGTGTGACCCTGTAGCATTCTTAGCTGCGCACTACAGACCAAATGTCACGTGTTCAGACACCCACTGGAAATGCCCATAACCATAAAGTTTTCAAACACATGATTTCCAGTAGGTCGTCCTCTCGTTAGAAAGATCTACTCTGTTTGCTCTCATAATCCTCACACTTGCAAAATTAACTTAAGGTACACCCTCAGAAAAATATCTGCATTCTCATCTAAAAAAAAAGAGGTATCCTACCACATCCAGTATTGATTTCAATGGAGAATGACTACAGATATTTAGGTACTATTTCAGTCTCGAAACTACCTTTTATCTTCCATGGAAAATATGTGAAAGTGAAGCACCTGAGAACAGTGACTATATTGAAGCTTGTTTCATGCACAACCTGGGTTAGTAACAGGAGATGTCTTCTTAGCTTATACCAGAGTATTGTATGCTCATGCCTTGACTACGGTGCTATAGTGTATCAGTCTACTACGCCCAGCGCAAGATGCTAATTCCTATTCACCACTTAGGTATCCACCTTGCAACCGGTGCCTTCAGAACAAGTTAAATAAAGTCGAATAAGTAGTCTCTTCATCTGCAGCACTCATGTTCCTGTTTTACACATTTCTAAGAGCACATGTGAATGAGAAACATCCTTCTTTTTGATGTGAAAGTGTCAAATGGCCCATTGAGCGCAAAAGCTGGCATCTATCCCCTGTAGCAGCGAAACAGCCTTAACTGAAATCGCCATTGGCTGCAACACCATGCCACAAGCTGCGCCTCGACATAGCAAGGCAGGCGAAAGGTTTAAATCTGCGGCCGCGCTAGCGTGCCAGGTGTTGCGTGACAGCTGCAATGCCATGCCGGCCTCGCTCTCACTCTCAGCACAAGTGCTTCTCGACGGATGGATAGCAGGCCTGTGCCCTAGATAGCAGGCCTGTGCCCTCTGCTTGATGACCTCACGCTACTTGGACCTAAATTTCCACTGTCGAACCCGGCATGATGAAAGTGGTGACGTTAAAATTATGGTAGCTTACTCGGTAGCATCCCTATTAACTTCTATGGCAGTCAGGCAAGGTAGCATTACGTCATTGCACTTGCCTTGTGCTATCTAGGAGGCGTTGGCTGAGTGATCATGCCATGTGTTGCATGGGGGGAGAGGGCATCGTCGCATTGGTGGCATGTGGCATTGGCACTGCAGGCTGTTGCTGCTTGCTGGTCTGGGCAGCATGTAGTGCTATTGTACATTACTTGCAGTGCAAAACTCGAAGGACCGCTCAGTGCCGTTCAGTTGGACATTAATGCTTTTGCATTCACAACTTCTAAGAAGTGTTTAGGTGTCCTCGGATTTTTCAGTGGTAAGTGATATGACCTCTGCCGCACTCGTTCATGGCTGACCTGCAGCAAAAGAGCCTTTTTCACTCTGTCTGATGAAACACAGTGAAGAAATGTGTATTCGACTCCTTGAATATTGCCTAATGGCTCCAGTGAAGCCATTTCTAACATGGCAGTAGCAGCTTGTAGATAGTGAAACATCATTTTTAGAAGTCACAAAATATCCTCCAGAGGCACATATTTGAATTCATTTCCTTGAACTTCACTCAAAGTGCTCATGCCATGAATTTTGCACGATGCATCTAAGTCACATGCCGGCATGTCTTATGCAGCAGTGGGCCCAACATTCTTCAACTCTGATGTTCTGCATCTAAAAACATATATTTTTATTGCTGAGGACTATGCATTATTCTCTGCTATAAAATACATCTAGAATATAAAGCTTTAGAAGGCAATCACTTACACAGACTGTTCTGTGTTAAATATCCAATCTCACTGGAAAAGCATAAATATCCTGTAATTAGCAAGCTTTACTCGGCCCTATGCAATAGTTACATATCTAACCAGTATGTCATGATATGCTGGGTTCCTGGAAATAGAGGCATTGAAGGTAATATGCTTGCTGACAAAATCGCCACATCTGTAGAAATGAAAGCCAGCAACTCCTTCATAGCTGTCTCTGACATAGATGTGAGACCATTCCTACGCAACAAACCAAGAAATTATTGGCAACACTAGTGGAATGCCAAAACCTCTAACAAGGTTTAACTAATTAGGCCAGTAAATTGTCCACTAACAGCAAAAAAATTGCGGCTGAACCCATTTCAGTATGACTGTCAATGGTGATGTGTTGGCATTGAGTTATGTAGCAATACAATGTATTGCCATAGCCAAAACGAGTTATGCATGAGGCACGCACTGCAGTGGGACTCTTCTTTCACGCCTTCCTAAGAACACTTGGCATCACCCAGTGCCACCACCGTAAAGCCTGCGGGAGGCCTCAAAAATGCATGGCACACTGATGCATGCGAATCCTGAGCAATGCGTTGTGCAGCAACCAGGCTTCTTTCTGTACACGCTGTGTTATCTAATGACACTGCCGAGGCACTCCGAGACAAGAATTAGGGTGTGCCAGTGCCTGCAAACACTGAGAATTGTTCGTTTGCATGCCACACACCCAATGCCTTATACTCAGTGACCCAAGTTGGCGAGCGGTTCATTGAAGAGCGACACATATCCAGTGCATCGGTGCAGCTCGCTAGTGTTGGCATGAAAGACATTCATTGAAATGTGGCATGTACCCAGTGCATTTATGCCGCAGCCCGCTAAAGCATAGGGTTGCTATCCTTGAGGAATCCTTGTCTATTGGGCTAAAGGATTGTTTTCGTCATTATGGAGCAGCACATTCCCAGTGCTATATACCTAGTTACTCAAGTTGGCATCAAAGATGTTAATTGAAGAGTGGCACACACCTGCTGGGACACACCCAGTGATCCAAGTTGGCATCAAAGAGGTTCATTGGAGACCAGCATAGACTGAGTGGGACACACCCAGTACTCCAACTGAGCATCAGAGCATTTCTTCAAACAGCGGTACCTCCCTAGTCTCGCATCTACAGTGACCTGTGTCAGCACGTATGTAAACATGAACACATACTCATTGACCCAAGTCCGTCCGATGTTTGGTTTCAAACCCTATTACTTCAGCACAGCAGCTCAATGTGCTACCCATTCAACCACTGACTAGCCTGTGACACAGGTAAACTGGAACACGGTTAGATACACAGATACATAGATAGCTCCCGGGAAGTGCCTGAAGCTATGCTAATGCATTAAAATGCATTAGCATTTAGCATTAGAGGCTCAGATATAGGAATAGTGAAGTCAGTGAAAGTACATGGGGTACATTTCGTCATTTCTTTGCAATGGGATGACCACGTCAATAATCAAATAAAATTAAGCCGAATAACTGGAATATTAAGCCGTATCCGGTACCTTGTCCCCAACTCCGTGAGGCTATTGATATACAAATCGCTGTTTAGTTCTTAACTACTGCTATTTGGTTTGGGGAGCAACTACAGAAACAGACTTAATGAAGTTATTGAGAATACAGAAGAAAATACTGAGGCTGATAGACAACGCTATAGTTCTAGCACCTAGTGACCCACTATTTAAAATATATAGGATAATCAAAGTGAATGACCTATATCAATACAGGCTACTATGAGAGTACTGTCTTAGCTGCAAACACTCAAACTTTTTATTCATGGAGATGCGAATCTTTGCTTAAAGGAAAGGCCTATGAAACAAGAAATACAGAAATGTGGAACATTCCTTACTTTCGTACTAATTATGGCTTTCAGATGCTTCAATGTACTCTTCCACGAATTCTAAATCATTGCTCTAGCAAAGGTATAGATGTCTCATTTAAGTGTCGCAGAATTAGTGGCTCTTTTTGTTGTATAAGCTATGCAGCAATTTATTCAAGTGCAGAAGGTTGTAGCAGTTTTCTGTGTTGTATAAGCTACGTATAAACTGTTTTCAGTTTTTCTTTATGGCTTGATGTTTACGTAAAACAATGTGTCACTTTAAAGAAAGTGCTGTGATATTGTGATGTCCTTCAACTGCTGCCATTGTTCACAAAGGGGGCGAAGGATCCCTCAAGCTGTTATTTGAACAGCTTTTCCCTCCGCCTCCTGTTACACTGTACTGTGACGAAGCAAATAAAATCAATCAATCAACTGAGGTATTCTGTCGAATTAGGATAGGCTATACATATGGCATAAACTCTACTTGTTGAACAATAGTGAACATCCCTGTCTGCAGTAAACGTGGCAAGACGCTGACCATCCTCCATGTCTTGCTGGAGTGCCAGCAAATAGAAGCTGAAAGGAAAAAGCACTTCGCTCTAGCCTACTGATGGCATAACCCTCCCCATCCAGCAGCGTTCCTTGGCACAGGCCCGATTTTATACAGTAAATCACTTTTTACACTATGTTGATTCATTGCAAGTCATAAGGCCAGGAGATTCGTAGCACTTCCTCTCTCTAGAGGCTGCTGCTGCTGCTATAGTAACTTCTTGTAAAGCACATGCTTCCTCCCTCTGTATCTGTAGCTGACACACACACACACACACACACACGCACGCACGCACGCACGCGCACACACACACACACACACACACACACACACACACACACACACACACACACTGTAACAGATACGAAAGGCGCGGACAAGAAGAGAGAAGAGAAGACGAAGAGAACGAGGAGTTTGAGAGGCCGGGCTGCGCTACGATCATGCTACGATCAACGTCCATCTCCTGTAAATAAAACCATTTCTTCGCAACTCTTCATAACAGTTGTGGTGGAGGGGCTGGGTAATCAACACCCGAAGACGGAGGCTGAACCACAAGTTCTTCGCCGGAGCCGTCGCCTTGCTGGACTCCCACCGAATCCACCGGAGCTGAATATGTCTCACGACGCAGACGAACAACGACCCATTCCAACTGCTGCCCTGACAAGTTCTGTTCTGCAACTGAGAGATGCGCGTCCCATCACCGGGAGATCGGACAACGACGTCGAGGAATGGCTCATCCATTATCACCGGGTGAGTGCCGCCAACAAGTGGGACAGCTCTTCTCAGCTTTCGAACGTCGTGTTCTTTCTAATCGATACTGCATTATTGTGGTTCGACAACCACGAGGAAACGTTCACAACATGGGGAAGATTTGTTTCGGAAATCAAAGAGCGATTCGGCGACTCCGCGACGAAAAAGAAAAGGGCAGAACAGACGCTACTGAAACGTGCATAAGTGCCAGGCGAAACCTGCACGACCTACATTGAGGCAGTAATAAAACTGTGTAGGATGGTGAACTCTGGAATGTCCGAGGAAGACAAAGTCGGGCACATTCTAAAAGGAATTGTCGAAGATGTTTACAATTTCCTCATCGCAAAAGACAACCTGGCTTCCGTCGCTGACATCATTCGGCACTGTCGCACTTTCGAGCAACTAAAGACGAGGCACATAACGCCGAAGTTTGGCAGGCTAGCCAATGTAACGACAGTTGAAAGCGTGGACAGCAACCAGCCCCTTGATCTTGCATCAACGATCCGACAAATAGTTCGGGAAGAACTCAGCCTGCACGCGCAAGTGACACATCCAGGCACTCATAGCTTCGGCCTACCACTAGATTTTGAGCCAGACGTGGCATCCTTCTCCCCGTATCCTGCGGCAAGGGGCACTGAGGATTAGAAACTCGTGCCCCGACAGCAGCCACGTCCCTACGACAGAGGGACGCTCGGCCACAACGAGAGCAGTCGCGTTTTTACCCTCGAGGCCCTGCGACTTCTGTCAGGCCGCGACAAGAACAGCACCGACCCTACTACCACGACGTGACTTTTGAACGATATAAGGGATTTCAGCAAGCAGCAGAGACACGTTATTCACCTGACAACGAACTTTCTCGCCGCCCGCAGCCGCCTACTGTTCGTTTCGAGGAAAACGCTGTGAACCGCAACTCTCCCGTGTGCTACAACTGCGGTTCCACAGGCCATATAGCTCAGTAATGTCGCCAAGCCCATCAATCACGTAGGACATCATCGATGTTCTCGCCACCTAGAACCCGTACTTCATATGACTTGCGGACGACCGATTTGCTTCCAAGGGATCACTTCTCACACGAGACCAGACGCAGCGATTCGCCAGCATCTGAGCGGAGTTTGACACCACCAAATAGCCGTCCCTGTCGCTCTCCGCCTCCTCGGCGCCGTTCTTCCTCACCGCCACCGGGAAACTAGCATCCGCGGCCAATGGAGGTGTGGTCGCCGGACGGTTTTCGCAAGAAATACCTCCGCCTGTTGTGATATACAAAAACAAAATGAATGCCTCGATTGACTGAATACCGTCCATGGCGTTAGTTGATACTGGGGCGACTGTGTCTGTGATGAGCCTTGCTTTCAAAAACCGTCTAGGCCACAAAGTTATGTTTTCTTGAAACGACGGTATTGCCTTTTGTGGAGTACGCAGCAAATGGCTTCATCTCCTTGGTGTTTGTGCTGTGAGTGTTTTGTTGGCTGAGAAAGTGTTTGTGTCGAAATTCCTTGTTCTTTCTCACTGTTCGCACGATGTTATTCTTGGTATCGATTTTCTTGAACAGTGCAGCGCTTCCGTAGACTGTGGTTGTGGCGAAATATCATTGAACAAGTTATTTATATTAGCACATTTTGAACAAAGCTCGGATGGTGAAGACAGGGACACAGACACACTCAGTATTCTTGATGAAGTGATTGCATCATCGTGGTGCCTGACGCTCGTTCGTGTTTCGGCAACTACTGTTGATGCTGATTGTGTTGACCTTGTAGTTAGGCCTCTCCACATAAACTGTGCTAAAAAAGATATACTTGTGCCCTTCTCTGTCGTGTGCATGACGAAAGGAGTCGCCACATTGTGGGCGCTGAACTGTTCCGCCACGCCGGTTGTCCTTCCTCGCGATATGAAAATCGCTCTCCTCGATAAAGCCGCATGTAGTTCAATAGCGGCATTAACTACGGACGTCTCTACAGCTTGCTCTCCTTGCGATAATCGCCATTCTGAAGAGCTAATGCTTGGCATGATCAGCAAGGCTCTCAATACATTGGAACGGCAAGCACTAGTACAAGTCCTTGCCAGGCATGAGGCTGCATTTGACTTCACACATGGAGATGCACCCCTTCATTTACCGTCGTCCCGTGCTCGTCACAGAATAGATACCGGCTCAGGACACCCCATCCGCCAGAAGCCCTACCGAGTGTCATTGTCCGAGCGCAAAGTTATTGCAGAGCAAGACAAGGAGATGATGAAGAAAGGTGTCGTTCAAGAGTCGTCTAGTCCATGGGCAGCCCCAGTAATCCTGGTCCGAAAAAAAGATGGCTCCTGTAGATTCTGGGTGGATTACAGACATCTAAACGCAGTGACGAAGAAGGATGTCTATCCACTACCGCGAATCGATGACGTCATTGATTGCTTACATGCTGCTTCTTACTTCTCAACACTTGATTTGCGATCGGGGTAATAGCAAATACCTATAGACCCTGCCGACAAGGAAAAAACTGCTTTCGTGACTCCAGATGGCCTATTCGAACTTAATGTTATGCCTTTTGGCCTTTGCAATGCTCCTGCAACCTTTGAAAGATTCATGGACACATTACCACGTGGTCTAAAGTGGGAGATATGTATCTGTTACCTCGATGATGTTATATTCCTTGGCCGCACGTTTGAAGAACATAACGAACGCCTCAGCCTCGTTCTCGACTGCATTGAGAAAGCTGGACTGGTTCTAAACTCAAAAAAGTGTCGGTTCGGTGAACGTCAGACACTGGTCCTGGGACACTTAGTCAACAAGGTTGGCATCAGACCCGATCCTCGTAAGGTTGAAGCGGTGAGCTCCTTCAAACCACCGCAGTCAGCACGAGAACTCCGCTCATTCATTGGCCTATGTTCGTATTGCTACAGAACAGCCGCCACAGTGTGGCTGCACGGAGGAGGACGAAGACGACGTGTGTGCCAGTTTGATATAGCGTCGCCATTTTGGCCTCCGTGAGCTTACCTGTAAATAAATTGTAAATAGTATTCGGCTTCAGCTTCACGTAACATTATTTTGGTGGAGGTGGACGTTCCCCGTACCCGTCATGGAGCTTCGCAGCGGTCGCAATGGCGACAATGCAACTTCGGCTCCTGCTGGCGGCACTTCATCTGCGCAAACGTCTCCGCCTGCAGCCCCGACCTACGTCGCCGTTTCCCCACCTCGGGATCCTGGTGTTTTCAACGGAGTCAGCAGTCCTGATGTTGACGACTGGCTCCGCTTATATGAACGTGTCAGCACCAGTCACAGGTGGGATCCGACTGTTATGCTTGCCAACGTACTTTTCTACCTCGACGGAGCTCCATTGGCGTGGTTCCAGACTGACGAAGAGGAGATCTCGAGCTGGGATCTCTTCAAAGACAAGCTACGCGACCTTTTTGGCAATCCGTTTGGTTGACAAGTCAACGCCAAGAAAGCCTTTGCCACACATGTACAGACGTCGACTGAGTCCTACGTGTCGTACATTCTCGATGTGTTGGCACTTTGTGCCAAGGCTGACCCGAACATGACTGAGGACGATAAGGTTAATCACGTCCTCAAAGGCATTGCTGACGACGCCTTCAATTTACTGGTGTTTACGAACGTCACCAGCATCGATACCATCCTCAAGGAGTGCCGCCGTCTTGAGCATGCTAGAAGCCGCCGGGTATCCCAGCACATCACGCGACTTCCCAACACAGCTGCTACGTCATCCTGTGACGACCTCTTCCACCAGCCGTCGCGATGTGACAACTTGACCCGTATCATTCGTCGTGAGGTCGAAGCGGCACAACCGGTGGCCCCTTCATTCCCGTTACCTGAACATTCTCCGGTGACAATCTCCTTGATCCAGGCGGTCGTCTGTCAAGAGTTGTCCAATGTTGGCGTGCAATCCATTCGTCCCGTACGCTCGGAACCTTTGTCTCCAAGCACGTCCCCACCGCACTTTTCTTACTCCTCTTATGGACAGCGCAACCCCTCCGAATGGTGAACCGTGGACGACAAGCCAATTTGTTTCAACTGCTGAGGCATTGGACATGTCGCTGGCCACTGCCGCAGCCGCTGAACTTCTCCGACGCGCTATTATCCTGATTACCCCCGTCACCCCTATAGCGCCTCCTTTTCCTTCGCCCCTTCTATGCCCGCTCCATCATCTGACCCTGCGACACCTTTGCCACGACCCCGCTACTCCCGCTCGCCTTCTCCCTCCCGCCGCCAATCTCGCTCGCCCCCGTCACGCCGTGCTCCTTCTCCGACCTACTTGCCGCACCCCCAACCGGAAAACTAGACAGTGCAGCTTCTGGAGGTGAAGCTGCATTGACGACATTGGCACAAAATCCTCGCTGCACCTTACCCACGCACAAGAATTTTTTGGACGTTCTTGTCGACAATGTTCCTCTGTGTGCGTTGATTGACACCGGGGCGCATGTGTCAATTATGAGTGCTGCTCTTCGCCGTCGGCTCAAGAAAGTTCTGACGCCTGCCCCGAACCGAGTTGTACAAGTCGCCGACGGAGGGACTGTCACTATTGTTGGCATGTGTTCTGCCCGACTCACCATTGCTGAGAGACACACCGGCGTTCTCTTCACTGTCATCAAGCATTGCCCTCACGAACTCATTCTCGGTCTTGATTTTCTTGCCCATCATTCTGCCCTCATTGACTGTTCCGCCGGCTCACTTCGCCTTGACTTGCCTCTCCTTGCCGACCCTGTGGACCCGCCTCCAAGCCATCTGAGCTGCATAGATTTCATTCGCCTACCACCTCACTCTGTGACCCACGTGAACTTGTTGTCCTCTCCAGCTGTACCTGACGGCAATTACGTGGCCGCACCAATTCTGGCCGTTATACTTACGCATGGTGTTACCGTGCTGCACACTGTGCTGAAAATTACTGGCAACCGCACCTGCCTTCCACTTGTCAATTTCGCGCTAACCGCGCAAGTTCTGCCTCAGGGGATACTTTGGCTATAATTCGCGCTTTGCAGGATGATGAGGTCGAGCCATTCACAGTGGAAGATCATTGCAGCTCAGCCCATACCATGACGTCATCGCACGATACTGATGTCGACATTAAGAAGATGGTCTCCTCTGACCTTACACCTGCTCAAGCTGAAGCTCTTTGCCGCGTTCTTGAAGGCTATCGCGACAATTTTGACTTTGACAATAGACCCTTAGGTCAAACGTCCGTCGTGACCCATTGCATAAATACTGGCGATGTGAACCCTATTCACCGATGTCCATACGGTGTTTCTGCGTTGGAACGAGCTGTTATCCAACAGGAAGTCACAAAGATGCTTGCAAAGGACCTTATCGAGCCTTCCTGTAGTCCCTGGGCATCTCCCGTCATATTTGTCAAAAAGAAGGATGGAACGTGGCGCTTTTGTCTAGGTTATCGCCACCTGAACAAAATCACAAAAAAGGAGGTGTACCCTTTGCCACGTATTGATGACGCTCTAGACTGCCTGTACGGTGCCACCTATTTTTCTTCTATCGACTTACGGTCCGGCTACTGGCAGATATCCGTCGATGACATGGACCGAGAGAAGACTGCATTTGTTACCCCTGACGGCCTTTATCAGTTCAAGGTGATGCCTTTCGGTCTCTGTAACGCGCCCGCCACCTTCAAACGAATGATGGACTCTTTGCTTCAGGGGTTCAAGTGGTCCACCTGTTTGTGCTATCTGGACGATGTCATAGTTTATTCGCCCACATTTGACACGCATCTAGACCGTCTTTCAGCGATTCTTGACATGTTCCGCCGAGCCCGTCTCCAGTTGAACTCGTCAAAATGTCATTTCGCTCACCGCCAAATCGCTGTCCTTGGACACCTCGTAGACGCCAGAGGCGTGCAACCCGATCCGGACAAAATTTGCGCCGTTACGAATTTTCCTGTTCCGAACTCTACCAAGGACGTTCGTAGTTTCGTATGGCTGTGCTCTTATTTCCGACACTTTGTGAAGGATTTTGCGACCATCGCACGTCCCCTTACCGACCTCTTGAAGAAAGACGGCCCTTTTTCTTGGGGTCCTGAAAAAGTCCTGATGCCACATCTTTCTCACAGCTGACTACTCTCCTTACCACGCCTCCAATTTTGGCCCACTTTGACCCGTCTGCCTCAACGGATGTTCGAACTGATGCCAGTGGTCACGGCATAGGAGCAGTGTTAGCACAGCGCCAGCGTGGACATGATCGCGTTATAGCCTACGCCAGCCGACTTCTATCACCCGCCGAGCGCAATTATTCAATCACAGAGCGCGAGTGCCTCGCTCTTGTGTGGGCTGTTGCGAAATTTTGTCCATACTTGTATGGACGCCCCTTCTGTGTGATCACTGATCACCACGCTCTCTGCTGGCTATCTTCGCTCAAGGACCCCACGGGACGACTCGCTCACTGGGCGTTACGCCTGCAAGAATATACCTTCTCCGAGGTATATCAGACGGGACGCTTGCACCAGGATGCCGATTGTTTGTCCCGCTACCCCGTCGACAAACCGGCTGATGCGAACGCCATCGCTTGCGTTTTCTCTGTGTCCCAGTTGCTTCAAATCGGCAACGAGCAACGGCACGATCCTTCATTGCGCGCCCTCATCGACCGTCTGTAGTCAACTCCTGGCGACGCCTCTCTCCGGATGTTTCTCCTTAAGGAGGGAACATTATACCGCCGTAATCTCGATCCACACGGCCTTGACCTTCTGCTCGTCATTCCATCGCACCTGCGTTCGACTGTCCTCCAGCAACTACACGATGCTCCCTTGGCTGGACACTTGGGCGTCTCACGCACATACGACCGTGTACGCCGTCGGTTGTTTTGGCCGGGTCTCACCCGCTCCGTGCGGCGCTACGTTGCCGCTTGTGAGCCCTGTCAGCGCAGGAAGAAGCCCTCCACACCTCCAGCTGGATGTTTCCAGCCGATTGACATCCCACTCGAACCCTTTTTCCATGTTGTTCTGGACTTTCGGACCATTTCCTCTCTCGGGCTCCGGAAATAAATGAGTCACCGTCGCTACCGATTATGCTACGCGGTACGCAATCACCAGAGCCCTCCCGACAAGTTGCGCTACTGATGTTGCTGACTTTCTGCTCTATGAAATCATTTTAGTGCATGGTACTCCGCGCCAATTACTCACTGACCGTGGCCGCAGCTTTCTCTCAGCAGTCGTCAAGGACATACTCTGCTCCTGCTCGACAAAGCACAAGTTCAGCACGTCCTACCACCCCCAGACAAACGGCCTCACAGAGCGCCTCAATCGGACCATCACCGACATGCTTTCCAAGTACGTTGCGACCGACCACCACGACTGGGATCTTCACTTACCATATGTGACGTTCGCGTATAATTCATTGCGTCACGACACCGCCGGCTATTCACCGTTCTATCTCCTATATGGCCGAGAACCCGTGTTGCCCTTGGACACTTTGCTGCCCTCGGCCACACGTTCCGCCACTGAATACGCCCGCGACGCAATCGCACACGCCGACCACGCGCTAGCTCGCCCGCTCCCGTCTCGAGGCCTCACAGGAGCATCAGAGATGCTTCTATGATTGCCACCATCGTGACGTGCACTTTTCTCCGGGTTCTCTGGTGCTTCTCTGGTCACCCGTTCGCCATGTGGGCCTTTCCGAAAAGCGGCTGTCGCGCTACACAGGCCCTTACCGTGTGGTACGCCAAGTGACCGATGTCACGTATGAAATCATCCCCGCTGATCTCTCAGCGTCATCATAAGCTGCAAGTGACATCGTTCACGTGGCAAGACTGAAACCCTACCACACACCTTTCACCGCGCATGTGTAGATTAAGCACCGGGACGGTGCTTCTATAGCCGGGGGTGATGCTACGGAACAGCCGCCACAGTGTGGCTGCACTGAGGAGGACGAAGACGACGTGTGTGCCGGTTTGATATAGCGTCGCCATTTTGGCCTCCGTGAGCTTACCTGTAAATAAATTGTAAATAGTATTCAGCTTCAGCTTCACGTAACAGTATTTTCGTGGTTTTGTTCCCTGGTTTGCCGACATCGTTTACCCATTGACATGTATTTTGCGACAAAATGCATCCTTCAATAGGACACCAGAGTGTGACGCATCATTCTCTCAACTGAAGTTTATACTAACGTCAGCACCTCTCTTGCATCACTTCGATCCATCTTGCCCGACTGAAGTTCACACTGATGCTAGTGGAATCGGGATAGGAGCGGTGCTTGTACAACGTCACAGTGGCGCAGAACGTGTTGTCGCATATGCCAGCCGTTGCCTGAGCAAATCTGAACGAAATTATACGGTTACGGAACAGGAATGCCTGGCAGCCGTTTTCGCCATACAAAAATTTCGGTGTTATCTTTACGGTAGACCATTCAAGATTATCACCGACCATCATTCTTTATGCTGGCTGGTCGGTTTGCGTGATCCCTCTGGTCGCCTCGCACGTTGGGTGCTGTGCCTCCAGGAATACGACTTTGTGGTATCGTACAAGAGTGGCCGTCGTCATGCTGACGCAGACTGCCTCTCTCGGATTCCTCTTGTGACTACCGACTGCAATGCTAAGAATTTTGACGACTGTCTCGCTGCTGTTACTTCTACGTTCCCTGACGCGGCAGACTTTCAGCAAGAACAATGGAAGGATGTTACCCTCGATCCACTTTTTGTCACCGCCCATACTTCTAAAGGCAGCGGTCACTTTACTGTCTGTGATAAATTGCTCTACAAAACTAATTACTGCAGGCATGGAGCGCATTTTCTGCTTGTTGTCCCCGAGAGTCTCCGCTCTGACGTTCTACGCGGCACGCATGATAATGTGACATCCGGCCATTTCGGCTTCGTACGAATGCTGCACCGCACGCAGGAGCGCTTTTACTGGCCCAAGATGTACGAAACAACCAAGCGCTATGTCGCTAGTTGTGAAACGTGCCAACGTCACAAGCAACCGACCACCGCAGCCCCGGGTCCCCTTCGGTCATTGACACCGCCGAGTACGCCATTCAAGCAAGTAGATATTGACCTTTTGGGTCCATTCCCATTATCTAACAACAAGAACCGTTGGATAATTGTCTGCGTAGGCCATCTTACACGGTATGCAGGAACTGCAGCTATACCGTCTTCCACCGCTGCTTGCGTGGCGGTCTTCCTGCTGCGTTCCATGGTCCTTCGTCATGGCCCACCACGTGTCATCATCAGCGACCGTGGTCACCAGTTCACTGCTGATGGCATTCAACAGTTACTTCATTTGTGCACTTCACAGTTCCTTCATTCCATGCCGTATCATCCACAGACCAATGGCCTTGTTGAAAGGACGAACAGAACGCTGACCAGCATGCTTGCCATGTGCGTCTCCTCCAATCATAAGAACTGGGACGACGTGCTTCCGTTCATCACTTACAAATACAACACGGGGAAACATGAAACCATGAACTATAGCCCATTTCATCTCCTGTATGCAACGTTACCGCGAAGCCCTCTGGACACTTTCTTACCCTTCGTACTGCACAGTGACGATTCTGTATCGAAGACATTGTGTCTCGCCGAAGATGCCCGTCGAATAACTCATCTTCGTACTCTGGCCTCGCAAAGTCACTCAAAAGAGCGATACGACGACCGTCACGTACAAGTATTGTTGGAAAAAGGTGACTTGGTCCTTCTTTGGACACCGCAACGCAAGCGTGGATTGTGCCAAAAGTTCTTGTCACAATATTCAGGCCCATTTGTACTTGTGGACCGCCAGAGCGAACTCACTTAGTCGTAGCTCGCCTCCTGTGCAATGGTCGGCGATCAAGCAGAACTCAGCTGACTCATATTGCTCGCCTGAAGCCTTTCTACCCTGCTTGTCCACCCTGACTCGCCCCACGGGCTTCGTCTGCTTGCGGTGAAATGTAACGGATACGAAAGGCGCCGACAAGAAGAGAGAAGAGAAGACGAAGAGAACGAGGAGTTTGAGAGGCCAGGCTGCGCTACGATCACGCTACGATCATCGTCCATATCCTGTAAATAAAACCATTTCTTCGCAACTCTTCGTAACAATATATATTACGCACTTTACTGCAAATGTTCTTCGGCCTCTATACAGCCACATTACATATACCTTCTGGAATTCATTGCTACATTGACAACTCATGATCACTTGCTTGGTGCTCTTTGACCGGAACTGGTTCTTGTGCCATTAAGTACCATACATAGTCATCATGAATTAACTGCTCAGAGTTTTTCACTGCCATAATATTCAGTCTGCCTTAATCTGATAAGCATTCACCCATTTTTCAGATGACATCATTTTTAGTGTAATTTAAGAAATCTAAGAATTTAGCCCTTTAATGATGGCACATATAAATAGCCCCCAAAAATGTTATTTTATATCTAAATGTGCAAAGCACGTCAAGAGTGAGCATAATCAGCCAAAAACAAAATATTTTGCAGGAAGCTTTTTCAGCAAGTAGGCTTCAGCCCAAGCTACTTATGGCTTCGTTTTAAATTTGTACAGACAGTTCTCATCATTTGTGAACCATAGGTATACATTTCATTTGCCTTACATCACGTGTGTGACCCCACTGCAGCCAGAGATCTTACACCAATTTGTCTCTTCTGACCATGCTTTCAAAACAAAGCAGGTTGCGTGCCAAGCTTCTTCTTCCTTGTCCTGTGTTCCTGCTCTATACCAACGAATGACAGCTGCTGCCTGTCATTCAGTGTTAGTCAAAACATTTAGCCAGAAACTTGGGAAAAGGAAGAAGAATAACTTTATTGAAAGGTCCGGCAAGTTATTTGGGGATTGGGCAAATATCACCGCCTAGGTGTCGGCCACAAGCCCTTGAGCTTTGGTGGCTTCCTCGGCCCACTGTACGGCCCATAGTTTGTCTTCGAAGGTGGAGCTGAGCAGCGCAGTCTGCCAGCACGTTCAGTTCAAGGCTGCATCCCTGTTTGGAATCCCACTTTGTTCGCACTCCCATAACATGTGTTCTAAGTTTGCCCTGGCATCACAAAACTTACATTGGCTTGACGAATAAAGCTGTAGGTAACAAAGATTCACAATCAGAGGGTTTAAAAATGTTCTTGTCTGCAGCTGTTGTCAAGCGACCACCTTTCTCTTGTTCATTTTCTCGTGTAGTGGCAGTAACTTGCACCTCGCCAGTCTGTAGTGTTGTGTGATTTCTCTGCGACTCGTCAGGCGATCCTCCTACTCCCACACCTCGCCCGACGCCGTGGTCGAGGCGGCGGCGGTGGTAGTGATGGTGGTCTCAGTCCGTAAGCCTTCAAACTGACCCTTGCACCCCCTTGTTGCCAGCAAGCAAGGTTGTGTGGGCAGGCGCCGATACAATGTAAAATTCCTTATTCTCAGTTTTGCCTTCATATAGTATTCGTAACGCCTCAGGGGAGATGCGCCCATTGGCATAGTCGCAAACCGCCATCTGGGAGTCGCTTATCCCTACTTTGGTTGTGGTGATGGCCACCACAAGTGTGATGGCCACCTCCTCCACCGTCTCCATGTGCACCATGCATAGCGTGACAGTCTTGCAAGCATTCTTGTGATCTACCACCGCGTCCACGAAGGCACGCCTACATGCATACCTAGCTGCGTCCACGAACACTGTATCTTCAGAGTTGCCGTACTTCTGTACATCCTGCGCTCTCTTTTCCCTCCTACCCCTGTGGTAGTCCGGGTGCATCTTCCTCGGTAGTGGAGGGACCACCAACCTGTCCCTGAAGTTTCTCGGTATGTCGACTTTGATGACGTGTTGAGCATGATACCCGATGCCTAACTGCCCTAGTATGTATCTGCCCGCCCTGCTCATGGAAAGGCCTTCATACTGCACAATGTCCTGTGCCTCTATCAATTCCCCCATCGTGTTGTGTAGACCCACATAGTGTAACCTGCTCGTGTTGATCGGTAGCCCTATGGCCTGTTTATAAGCCTTTCTGATTAAGCTTTCCATCTGTCTTCTCCGCTACCTGTCACTTGAGGTAGGGTGCCATGTACGTTATTCGACTAATTACGTAGGCCTGAACTAGCCTGATCATGTTACCCTCTTTCTTCCTGCTGTATCTGTTGGCTATGCGTCTGAGTAACCTGACGGTCTCTGCCACCTTCACTCTCCCGATGGCCTCGCCGAAACTTGGGAAGAAAAAAAATTTCTTCGTGTACTTAGTAGTACTTGTTGCGGGGCTTATTTGCACATATTCAGTAAATATAAAGCAGTGCAACCTGGGACACTGTATGTTGCCTGTAAGTGACACTCATCACTAAAAGGTTGATACTGTGACAATACTTAGGAGTGAGGATCAAAGGTGAACATCTCGGCAACCTTTGATTTGCAGGTGACAACGTCCTCTTCAGCAACACTGGACGGATTACAACAAATGAGTGAGGACCTTAAGCAAGAAAGTGTACGAGTGGGGTTGAAGATTATTATTGTTGCGTCCGACCATAAGAATTGGGATGAAGTTCTACCGTTTATTACTTACGCCTACAACACTGCCAAACACGAGACAACCAGCTACAGCCCCTTCTCCCTTCTATATGCTCGGCTGCCCCGTTATACGCTCGACACTGTCCTCCCTTTTTACCACCACAACAATCCTACGGTTGCCGATAGGCTATGCCTCGCTGAAGAGGCTAGAAGATTTGCACGTCTGCGGACTTTGGCATTGCAAGAAAACTCCAAAGCCCGCTATGACGCACGACATCGGCCTGTTACATATCACCCTGGTGATCTTGTTTGGCTTTGGATTCCCACAAGGAAGCGCGGTTTGTCCCAAAAGCTGCTGGCAAGCTACGATGGACTGTATGTTGTCACCAACAAAGTCAGCGAAGTGAACTATACCCTCGCCCGCCTCATGAACACTGGTAGACGTTCTGCTAGGACACAAGTCGCGCATGTCGCAAGGTTGAAATCATGCAAGCCACGACAAGCTAGTTGACTCGTCCAGTGGGCTTTGTCTGCGAGGAGAGGTATGTTGCCTCCAAGCATGTAAAAGGGACGCGGGGATCAAGAAGATAAGAGGAGAATGAAGACTGTGCAGCGGCCATTCCTGCTGTTCGTAGCCTGCTGTTCCAGCTCTCGCGTGCCTAAATAAACCCCTTTTCCCCGTGCTTGTAACAATATGCAGAAGACAAAGATAATGTTCAATGTTCAATAGCCTGGCAAGAGAGAGTAAAACATCTTTATTATTAATATTTGAACCGAGAGAGCAGTGTGGGAGGAACCCTCAGTCCAGGGTCCTTAAGATGATTCCGGCGATGTTTTGAGTCCGTTGTATCACAGCTCGGAGGACCTCGAGAGGTCCGTCGTGGGGGGCATCATCCCACAGCTCTTTGTTGCGTAGGGGGTAAAGGAGAGCTGGCAAGGGAGGAAAGAGGTTTGCAGTGCACCTAATCGTGACGTGGAAGATCGTGGGCGAGCTGCCACAGCCCGGACAACGATCTGCATAATAGTCTGGGTAGAATTTATTGAGAGAGACAAGATTTCGAAAAGTTGCGGTCTGTAACTGGCGTAATGCCACTGCTTCCTCTCACGAGAAGGACGGCGGCGGTGCAGCGTGGATGCGACGAATGCGTATATAATGATGTAGGATGTCTTTGTAGCAAAGCAAGGGATCCCCCCACCCTGAACTAGTCGCCTCACCATGCCAAGCCGCCCGGAGGGAAATTTCTCGGGCAACATGTGCGCGTTCGTTACCCAGCAGCGAGGTATGATCAGGGGTCCAGAGCAAGTGGATGTGGGGAGGTGTGGTTCGTGCATTTTGCGGTATCTGTTCAAGAATTTGGTGTGCCGCTCTCGGGATGCCATGTCCTGATAGGAACGCCCGGCATGCCTGTTGCGAATCCATCAATATATAAACTTCCTCAGGAACACGGATGGCGTGTCGAATCGCAAGAGCAACACCGAGAATTTCTCCGTAAGTGGCATTTGTTCCGCGCATTGCAGCAGAGTCTCTCAGTGGTTCGGTGCCATCCAAAATTACGGAGGTATAGCCCTCTTGAGTGCGCGATGTGTCCGTGTATAAAGTATTTGTTTGCGGGATGTTTTCAAGCATGCGGCCAAGGTATCATACACAGGCTTTGCGCCGTCCTTTGTCATGCTCAGGGTGCATATTACGTGGCAATGGATGAATACTTAGTGCTTGGCATATCGCGGACGACAAGATCGTTGGACGGGTTTCAGACTCAAGGGGTGGGACAGAGTATCCTAGCCATGTGAGAAGATGGCGGCCAGTAGGAGTGAGTAGGAGGCGCTGGTGATGGCTGACCCAATGTGCCTCTAGCAGCTCGCCTAGTGTGTTATGTGTTTCTAAGTTAAGGAGACAGTGTGTCGAAGTAAAGTTCGGGAGGCCACGGGCCAGCTTCGTCGCTTTGCGAATCATTACGAAGTTGTTGTACTTGCGTCAACCGCTGAAATGGGAGATGGTATGTAAGCCGGCTGATCACACATGCCTCCACCAAGTGCGGCAGGTCCTCCTCTCGAAGGCCCGAGCGCCTGTTGGAGACCCTCCGGATCATGGCCAGAATTTGCTCAATCTGTCTGAATAGAAAGGCAACAGTATAGTTAGACCTGCCATCCGCTTGGACGTGTAGGCCGAGGAAGCGAGCACGATTAACCTGTGGTATGGGTATGCCATCCACGTGCGCAGTGATAGGGGGAGTAGAGGAACCGCTGCGGGGGCGAATGATTATGAGCTCCAACTTTTGCGGAGCACATCTTAAGCCACATTCCCTCATGTACTTGGAAACTGTGTCAACTGCTTGCTGGAGTCGGTCCTGGACGGCTCCGTCGGAACCCCATGTCGACCAGATAGTAATGTTGTCTGCATAAATAGCGTGGGCGACATCAGGGATCTGGTCGAGTAGCCAGGGGAGCCCTGCGAGGGGACAGAACAGAGCCCTGGGGTGTCCCACGTCCTACAAGGTGAATCGTACCGGATCGATGCAGTCATATTCCTTGAAGAAATGTGCGGATATAGTTGTACATGCGAATTCCACAATGCAAATGTGCAACATTGCGAAGTATGAGGTCATGTTCAACATTATCGAATGCCCCCTTTGGGTCTAAGGTGATGAGTTCTCTTGTTTGGGCGCATGACGGAGGTCCTATGACTTCCTCCCGCAATTGTAAAAGCACATCTTTGGCAGACAAATGAGCTCGATATCCGAATTGAGAATGAGAAAAGAATGATTTTTCTTCGAGGAAGGGCTGCAGACGCTGCAAGAGTACATGCTCCAAGAGCTTACCAATGCAGGATGTTTGGGAGATAGGCCGTACGTTTTCAACCTTTACAGGCTTGCCCAGCTTAGGGATCAGTGTGATGTCGGCGTGTCACCATGCTTGGGGAAGCGTGCCCTTGCGCCAGCAATCATTGAAGATATGGGTGAGGTGGTTAATATCTGCGTCACTGAGGTTACGAAGAGTGGCTAATCGGATGTGGTCGGCTTCCGGTGCCGTGTTGCGGTGTAGGTCTTGTAAGACCACCTGCACCTCATCAGATGTGATGTCTGCATCGAGCAATTCGTTCGCCTCGCCTACATGAGGATAGTCAGGGTACTGCGGCAGTGGGCCTGTGGGTATAAAATGTGAGTGAGCAAAGAATTGTGAATTGTGAGTCTGTGAGTGAGCAAAGAATTCACCACGTTTTTGCTGTGCTCAATGTGCCTGAGAGGTGATCGCAAAATCCTCACCAGTTATTCCTCATACGGGTCTGCACACTCCTGGGATTCCCGTGTAATTTGATCTATACGTTTCCTAAGTTTGAGGTTGAGGCGTTGTCAATTCCATCATCGTGTCAACCCTCTGCGGGCGTTCCAAAGATGAAGTAAATGCGGGTCAATGTCTGGCGTCTCGGTTGTGGTGCGCAGTGTGCACGTGGTGGCCTCTAGATCTTGTGCGAGAGAGTCAAGCCAGCGTTCGTACCCCTGGCCCTCAGGTGGGTCCTGGCGACGTTCCCTGAATTTCGCCCAATCAGTTATACGCACATTCCGCTTGGGCCCACGCGCACCCTGTAATGACAAGGTGGTCGCCACAATGTAGTGGTCACTACAAAGGTGCTCCTCCAAAGGCCCGTGCGCAACACTGGCCTAGTTGTTGCGCACGAAGGTGAGGTCAGGGCAGGTGTGATGAGATACGGTGTTGCCTAACCAACCAAGTGGGGTGCTCTGGGTCGGTAAGCAGTGTGTATCTCATGTTACAGATGGCATTCCATAAGCGGGTTCCTTTAGCCTGCGATTTAACGTAACCCCATGCAGTATGTGGAGAGTTAAAGTCGCCGGCCACCACACAAACCCGTCCAAAACTACCGAATTGTGTTAGTAGGCATTGAAAACAGTGCGTACGTGAATGGGGGGAACGGTATACATTGAATATAAACAGACTCTCGCTGCGTTTACGTTGCATAATTATTTCCAATATTTGGTGAGGAATGTCAATGCTAGTCAAGCATTGCTAGTGAATGTCAAGCCGCCAAGTGGCAGCTTTTTTTCCGCAGCCCCTCCATCTGTAGCACCTGATGGAAAATAAAGATTTGATTTGATTAGTCGTATGCATGCGACATGTAACATGTTTCGAAACTATGGTTCCAACAAGAGGAGAGACACCCGAGAGCATGCTGTAGCCAGATAAAGAACGGGTGCAATTGAGTTCCTGTAAGATGATGACATCGTGAGGGTTCATGGATGTGGCAATATACTGCTGTAGGGAACCTCGTTTTTGGCAGAATCCCTTACAATTCCACTGCCACACCACTAGTTG
This sequence comes from Dermacentor albipictus, assembly GCF_038994185.2. Lineage (NCBI taxonomy): Eukaryota > Metazoa > Arthropoda > Arachnida > Ixodida > Ixodidae > Dermacentor > Dermacentor albipictus. The sequence goes on from NW_027225674.1 coordinate 60,078, forward strand.
CTCCGCGTTACGCAGTGCCATCATCATTGTTAGAGGAAGCAGGAGGTCGTGCATAGAGATGCGTGCACCGGGTGCCCGCATTTAAAGGTTGCGGCCGAGAGCCTTGGTTGGAAAGCCCTCTTTTGTTGTAACCGCTAAGCTCAGGAACTTGCATGCGTCCAAAAGTGCACTCTATACATGATTTCACTTGCTCCGTAATCCCTATTCGTAGGTCCTCCATTTGGCATTCTATCCTGTCCAGAGCCGCCTGCATACTAGTGCTCATGTTTGCCACCAGCGCATCCATTTGTTTTTGGAGGCGCCCGCAGCGCGCCTCCATGTCACGACGTAGGCGGGCTATTTATATTAAAGGATCGAGAGTTGATATCGAATCAGTAATAGGAGAAGGGGTAGGGAGATATTTACGGGGTAGAGCGAGCTGTGGGGGACCCCCCGCCCGACCTACCTCCCGAGGTGCCTCCATTGCTGTTTCCTTCTCCGGGATCCGCTGCACCCCTGAAGGGACCAGGGTCACCGTAGCCGGGGCGATGGTCTGCAGGGCCTTCTTGTAGGGTTGTTGGGAAGATGGGGAAGCAGGGCACTTCTCCGAGAGGTGCACCGATGCCTCGCAGGATCTGAACCGAGTTTTGGTGGAGGTTGGAAACTTGCGACAGGATCTTGAACGGGTCTCCGACCAGTCTTGTCCGGTCTCCTTCATTGGAGCGCATGACGTTCAGGTCTCCGTCGTGTCAGTGGTTGTGGTCAGGTCGCTGGAGGGTTGGAATTCACGCTGCTCTTTCTCGAGAGCTTTCCACACCCAAGCCTTGTTCAGTGTCTGCCTAGCACGCCGCGGGCAGTTTGTATCCATTGTAGGGTGGGTCCCGTCACGGAACCTGCAGTGTGGGGTGCACGGATGTGACGGGGTGGGTTGTCAGTCCTGCACGTCGCGCAAATGACCACTTGCGGCATAGGACAGTAATCAGCCCAATGGCCGAGCTTGTGACATATCTTGCAAACCAGTTGGTGGGGGCGATGGGGGTAGCAGCAGAGTTCTGCACCATAGAAACGCACGTAGGAAGGCACTTTGAGTCCTTCAAATGTCACCAACGCAACATTGGTTTGACCCATCATTCGTGCTTGAAGTATTTGAGTTCCAGGAGCCAAAAGCTCATCCACTAGCTTGGAAGACGATGTACCCAGCAAAAGACCAGGAACAATTCCCTTGCATGAGTTGTCTGGGGCCAGAAAATATGTTGTTATAAGATAGACCCGCTGACCAAGGTTCAGCTCCCTCACCTTGTACAATGCAGAAGGGTTGAAATCTGGGCCAGTTGGTATATACTTGAACGAAAAAACCAGTCAAAAACACAAAGGACAAGAGAAGCTCACACCACAACGACTGGACAATCAACTGAGGTTTATTAGAATCGGTGTAGTCCCAGCAAGGCCAGCAGAGCATGCGCAACTGCATCATCACTAATCACATAGCATGAAAAGACAAGAAACGTTTCTATCGGGACCGACTTAGAAATTCAAATTCTTTTTCATGTAAGCGCACCGAGGTTGTACTAACGCAGTCATCACCTAATAAACTGATGTAGTACGCTTCCAAGATTTCTCGCTCTTCTTTGCCCTTGCCCCTGCCAAGAATCGTCACATTGCTAAACAAAGGATAACAACCACACTCATTGCAATGGCGAGGCAAGTTTGCACCGTTATCTGACCCCAGGGAGGAGTGGTGCTCACGCAGGCGGTCATTAATACATCGACCGGTTTGGCCTATGTAAAATCTTTCGCACGTGAGAGGGAACTTATAAACAACCCCTGCAGCACATGCTGTGAAACGGTTTTCATGCTGCGTTGTGCAAACATGGTTCCTTGCCCTGCTTCGAGAAATGCGCGAACACAGACCCTCCGCCTCTTTTGAAAGCGGTGGCTGAATCGCTGCTTCAGAGGCTAAAGAAGGAACGTACGGAGCTGGTAGATGGTGGGGCTATTGAACGTAGGAAACTTGAAGTAATGCCGTATGTGCATAAAGTGAGCCACAGTATTAAGAAAGTTGCCGCCAAGCAGGGAGTAAGTGTTGTGTTTTCTGCCCCTTGTAAGCTTTCAGGTCTGTGTTTGCGCATTTCTCGACGCTCTCAGGACGCTCTCAGGAACGGAGGAAGCCTAAAAACAGTGAAGAAGAAACTAGGAATTGGCAAGAATCAGATGTATGCGTTAAGAGACAAAGCCGGTAATATCATTACTAATATGGATGAGATAGTTCAAGTGGCTGAGAAGTTCTATAGAGATTTATACAGTACCAGTGGCACCCACGACGATAATGGAAGAGAAAATTGTCTAGAGGAATTCGAAATCCCACAGGTAACGCCGGAAGAAGTAAAGAAAGCCTTGGGAGATATGCAAAGGGGGAAGGCAGCTGGGGAGGATCAGGTAACAGCAGATTTGTTGAAGGATGGTGGGCAGATTGTTCTAGAGAAACTGGCCACCCTGTATACGCAATGCCTCATGACGTCGAGCGTACCGGAATCTTGGAAAAACGCTAACATAATCCTAATCCATAAGAAAGGGGCGCCAAAGACTTGAAAAATTATAGACCGATCAGCTTACTGTCCGTTGTCTACAAAATATTTACTAAGGTAATCGCAAATAGAATCAGGAACACCTTAGACTTCTGTCAAGCAAAGGACCAGGCAGGATTCTGTAAAGGCTACTCAACAATAGATCATATTCACACTATCAATCAGGTGATAGAGAAATGTGCGGAATATAACCAACCCTTATATATAGCTTTCATTGATTACGAGAAAGCGTTTGATTCTGTCGAAAGCTCAGCAGTCATGGAGGCATTACGGAACCAGGGTGTAGATGAGGCGTATGTAAAAATACTGAAAGATATCTATAGCGGCTCCACAGCCACCATAGTCCTCCATAAAGAAAGCAACAAAATCCCAATAAAGAAAGGCGTCAGACAGGGAGATACGATCTCTCCAATGCTATTCACAGCGTGTTTACAGGAGGTATTCAGAGACCTGGATTGGGAAGAATTGGGGATAAAAGTTAATGGAGAATACCTTAGTAACTTGCGATTCGCTGATGATATTGCCTTGCTTAGTAACTCAGGGGACCAATTGCAATGCATGCTCAATGACCTGGAAAGGCAAAGCAGAAGAGTGGGTCTAAAAATTAATCTGCAGAAAACTAAAGTAATGTTTAACAGTCTCGGAAGAGAACAGCAATTTACAATTGGTAGCGAGGCACTGGAAGTGGTAAGGGAATACATCTACTTAGGGCAGGTAGTGACGGCGGATCCGGATCATGAGACGGAAATAATCAGAAGAATAAGAATGGGCTGGGGTGCGTTTGGCAGGCATTCTCAGATCATGAACAGCAGGTTGCCATTATCCCTCAAGAGAAATGTCTATAATAGCTGTGTCTTACCAGTACTCAGCTACGGGGCAGAAACCTGGAGGCTTACGAAAAGGGTTCTACTCAAATTGAGGACGACGCAACGAGCTATGGAAAGAAGAATGATAGGTGTAACATTAAGGGATAAGAAAAGAGCAGATTGCGTGAGAGAACAAACGCGAGTTAATGACATCTTAGTTGAAATCAAGAAAAAGAAATGGGCATGGGCAGGACATGTAATGAGGAGGGAAGATAACCGATGGTCATTAAGGGTTACGGACTGGATTCCAAGGGAAGGCAAGCGTAGCAGGGGGCGGCAGAAAGTTAGGTGGGCGGATGAGATTAAGAAGTTTGCAGGGATGGCATGGCCACAATTAGTTCATGACCGGGGTTGTTGGAGAAATATGAGAGAGGCCTTTGCCCTGCAGTGGGCGTAACCAGGCTGATGATGATGATACACATGGCCGGCTTCTCCGCAGTGATAGCAGAGCGGACGGTGGTCGGGGGCTCGCCAAATGTCCGTCTTCCTCGCGTAGGTGCGCTGGGCGACGGGTGGGCGTGCTGGCGACGGCGGCGGCGGACGACAGAATTGCGTCGTTGCAGGGCCCTGGCGTGGTCGCGGAGGGGGACCTTGACGGCGTGCGACGGCGGCGTAGGTCATCGCTTCTGGCTGGGGCTGCAGTAATTGAGGTTGCACCTCAGGAACCCCAAGCGATCGCTGAACCTCATCTTTCACGATGTCAGCGATCGAAGCTACTTGAGGCTGCGACGAAGGCAGGACCTTGCGCAGTTCTTCGCGCACAATGGCCCTGATGGTCTCTTGAAGGTCGTCCGAACCTAGTCCTTGGATGGCATACTGCGGCGTGTGCCCCTGGCGGTTATATTGCCGGGTGCGCATCTCCAGAGTTTTCTCGATCGTCGATGCCTCTGCAGAAAACTCAGCCACAGTCTTCGGTGGGTTACGAATAAGTCCGGCGAAAAGGTCTTGCTTGACGCCGCGCATCAGGAAGCGAACTTTTTTCTCCTCCGACATTTCCGGGTCGGCATGCCGGAAAAGACGGGCCATCTCCTCCGTGAAGATTGCGATCGTCTCGTTTGGCAGCTGCACTCTGGTTTCTAGTAGAGCTTGGGCTCGCTCTTTTCGCACGACGCTTGTAAACGTGTGCAAGAAGCCGCTTCGGAAAAGGTCCCACGTCGTTAAGGTGGCTTCCCGATTCTCGAACCACGTCCTGGCGGCGTCTTCCAATGTGAAATAGACATGCCGCAGCTTGTCGTCGCTGTCCCAACTGTTAAACTTAGCGACCCTCTCATACGTTTTGAGCCAGGTTTCCGGGTCCTCGAATGTTGATCCGCGGAACGTCGGAGGTTCCCTGGGCTGCTGCAGCACAATGGCGGACGCTGGGGCTACCATTGGGGTTGCCTTGTCCACAATCTTCTTGGTCTTCTCAGGTAGAAGTCCGTGCTCCGGGGGCAGCTGTTGAAGACGGCGGCTTGCTCGATGCTCCGGGACTACGTTGGTGTTCTCTTTGTGCTCCGGGCTTGGATCATGGCTTGTCGGGGGCGTCCGGTACATGAACGAAAAGCACCTCCACCAGATGTCACGGGGTAGTGACGGTGAAGAAAGCAAGAATACGGTGGAATACAAAACTAGCTTTTATTGGGCGAACCTGTGCCTACAAAAACAGGCTACACTTATAGCACAACGATAGCGGCGAACACGGTCGGCGATCGTCAGAAATCTGATCAGCGGGTCAAGTGCGTCGGCTTTTATACAGCAGTCATCGAATGTTCCAGACTAATCGTTCGGACCCGCATGCCTTCCACAAAGTTCTACAACATTCGAGTCACGCGATGAAATCAGATAACACAAGGTTCGGCGACAACACAGCGGATAGAAGCATCGATAACTTTCCAGAAACTTCGGATACATGCAGACGCGTCCCGCGCTGTGCGATAACATTTGTTAGGCGGCGAAACGTGGTCGCCTGTTAAATATAAGTACACGTGTCAATATGATGTCCTGACGATCCTCGGTGGTCAAGCCGGCTGCACTCCATAGAGCACTGGCGAATTCTGGGCGCGTCCACTTATCAAGACAAAGTCCTCCGTGTGGCCGCAGAATTATCTTTTCATCGCGCAAAGGAAGTCGAGGCAGGTTCTGGTTCCGACAGCGCTTGCGTACGGTAAGCTGAAAGGTGTCTAGAATACCTAAGATGTTCTTGGAGGGTTGCATCTTAGCGTGCGTTTGACGGATGCGTCGCTTATGTATAACTGTCCTCCAGCAGCAACCTGCGTCGTCGTCAGTTTTGTCGTTGTAAATGTTCAGGGCAGCATCTTCCTCCATCCTTTCCCCGGTTGGGGTGTCCACCTCTCTTTGTTGGGAGGGAAAATTGGCAATGATGGGATTGGTGGCCAGTCCCACCGTAACCACCTCGGGCATTTTCGTTGTTGCTGAAAAACGTGCGGCGGCATTCTCCGTCGCTGCTTGCGTCTCCTGCTCGTTGGAAAATGATGCTGCGGTAGATAAATGCGCCATCGAAATAGAGTGTTGAAATGGCCAAAGGCCCTTTGCACGCCTGTTTAGAACATGGGTCGTGGAAGAGCTGGTCACTTGGCGCTATTGGTTCATGGTGCAGAAAACACACCAAGGCAGCTATGACCCCCGCAGGAACAGCTGCTTTGGAACTGCTTCAGAGCTGTAGAGGCGCGGGGAGCGGCAAAAAATAAACTCACGGCATACAAGGTTGGTGTCAGCTTGCAAAGAATGCAGCGATTTGAAGTATCGCAGGCGAGTGGGCGCGGCGGGACGTGCGTAGTCAAAGGAGCAGAGAAACCAGGCGTCCACGATTGCCGAAATGCGTATCTCCTAGCCTGGCAAGGGAACAATAATTCAGGTTCGCCAGTCGCCCTCTAGATTCTGTACAGGAATATGTTTATCTAGATCAATTACTCACAGGGGACCCTAATCCTTCGAAGGAAATTTACAGAAATATAAAAATGGGTTGGAGTGCATACACAGGCATTACCAAATCCTGACTGGGAGGTTACCACTATGAGTCTATGATCATTGCATTCTACTGGTGCTAACATATGGGGCAGAAACGTGGAGGCTAACAAAGAAGCTCAAGAACAAGTTAAGGACCACGCGAAGAGCAATGGAACGAAAAATGTTAGGAAGAGGCAGGAAGAGACCAGCGTGGATCAGAGAGAAAATGGGGATACCTGATATTGTAGTTGACATTTAGAGAAATAATGTAGCTGGGCAGGCCATGTAGTGTGTAGGGTGAATAACCACTGGACCATTACAGTTACAGAATGGATGCCAAGGGAAGGGAAGTGCAGTCGAGGGCGGCAGAAAACTAGGTGGAGTGATGTGAAATTCAGAAATTTGCAGGCACAAGTGGAATCAGCTAGTGTAAATCAGAGGTAATTGGAGATTGCACGGAGAGGTCTTTGTCCTGGCAGTGGACATAAAAATAAGCTACTGCTGATGATGTTGACCTTGACAAAAGACAGTGATCGTGCTGTGTTCCTAGCTTCACTTCTCCACTGTGTCAACCATTTCACATGCCACAAAAAAATTCGTAGCCCTGGTGGCATTGGGTTCCATGCATGAGCTGCAGGTTGTTTATAGCAGTGTGGAGTGAAATTAGTTTTAGAAAGTTAGATCATGGCCATCATTGTTTTAGGGAAAAAAGTAATACTGAAGTTGCTTTCATGCTTTGTACTGCATCTTTAGTTGCTCTTGTAGCCTGCAGTGTGCTGAAGGCAAACTGTAGAGTAACACTTCAGGCTCATTCCTTCTTTTTCCATTTGGATGACGATTGCAGTGGTGTGCTTTTAAGTGACTGTGAGAAAAATTTCGGTGGGAATGATTCCTTGTGCAGGTGACCTATCAACTGAAGATCCTCACTACCGCCCTTTTCTCACTGGCACTGCTCAACAAGAAGCTTGCAGCTGTGCAATGGGTGGCGCTTCTGGTGTTGTTTGTGGGAGTAGCACTCGTTCAGCTGGCACAGATGGGTGTGCATCCCGCAATCGTGGAGGGCCATGTGCAGAGGCCCCTAGTTGGTTTCCTGGCCATCCTGGCAGCTTGCTGCTTATCCGGATTTGCAGGTGTCTACTTTGAGAAGATCCTTAAAGGCAGTGACGTTTCTGTGTGGATGCGCAACGTCCAACTGAGCACTTTTGCTGTCCCTTTTGGCTTGCTCACGACACTTGCCAATGATTATGCAGAAGTTCATGAGAAGGGATTCTTCTATGGGTACAACATGCTAATCTGGATCGTCATTCTTCTGCAAGCCCTTGGTGGGCTGCTGGTTGCAGTTGTTGTTAAGTACGCTGACAACATCCTCAAGGGCTTTGCCACTTCACTTGCTATAGTGCTTTCATGTGTGGTATCAGTGTATGCCTTTGAATTCCACCTCAGCTGGCAGTTTGTGGCTGGTGCAGCGCTTGTCATGGGCTCCATCTTTCTCTACAGCCGACCCAATGCAAGCATGGTACAGTTGCACATTCCGTCACGCAAAGTTTGAGTACAGTGCATAGTACAAACAACAGTGCACATGCTGTAGGCATGCTTGGATAGTTGAGCATTCCTTCAGTGCAGCATGCCACAGTAGCACTTGTATCAGGACATCTTCTGGCTCGCACTATGCTAGCAGGCAATCAAGACAAGGTTATGCACACTCCTGTCAGTGATGACTTGACATGAGCATGGCTTGTAAGCAAAAGCTTCAGCTACCTTGTACCTTGTGCACTGTGGTTTGCTCGATGCATTGACTGTTAGTATTGGTCCAGTTGTTGTGCACGTGTAAAGTAGGCTATGTATGAAAACGATTTCTCATTTTCTAATTCCCTTCGATTACGATTTAATAAAGCTATGTTGTGAAAAAGCTTCTTTCTGTTCCATTTATGAACCAGAAAGCATCGGGTGTGATACAGATAGTAAATACTGAAGCAAAAAGTATTTGCAATACACATACAGGATACTAAAGGAGAATATTTGTATCTGGCGCAATACTGGCTCTTGATATCACAAGATACTATGGCACATAGGAACACTTCTCATGTAACTCAATTCTAAGGGCCCCTGCAAGTTTACAATAGAGTTGCCTTGCAAACTTCTTAAATTTTACCAGGACATTTCTTTAATATGTCCGCTTTTAATACGTAAGAATTTTCTCAACTTTATAGCTCGGTGTACGGTATTGCTTGCAGTACTTGCTTGAAACCAGCACAGGGGCGCGATCGGGGATCGTTGTTAGGAGCGCGCATTCGGTTGCGCCGCATGCAATTGGCCTAGGCCGCGTCGACTTCATCAGCTGCATGAAGTCAGCACGGCCTCGTCGAATCGCGCACGATGCAACCGAACAACGATCCCCACTCACGCCCCTGATTTGTTATACGAGTACTAGACTGCAACAGCTATGATTACAGAAGACTGGGAAGGTTCACACAGACAAAAAAAGAGCTCCACTTAAATACAAGTTTGCAGATGACTGCTGACAGAACACTATCAGTCCCGTCATTGTATTTTATAGCCCGTTTTTTTTATAGCTTGGGCGCTTGAAGAATGCTGTATGGCAAAAAAATTTATGCAATTATTGATGCTGACTGAGTTATGTATTGCATACATTCAGTTCGTCACTCCTTATATGTATCATCCCTCGCCATGCCTTTTGTTATTTTGTTCCTATTTTGTTCAGAGCGCGCAACCGAACGCATGCTCCGAACAATGATCCGCGATCGCGCCCCTGTCTAAATGTACATATATAGCCTCTGTACGTGTCATTGACTGGCTCTGTTCTCTGCAGGAAATCAACTTGCCATGTAGCAAAAGCTACTGGGCACGTGAGTGAATGAGAGGAGCCAATGAGCAGATTATGTCAGTCACAAGATGTATTAATGTGAGCTTGAGCCGCTTTCTCCGAGAAGGGAGCAGACAACACAGAGCAGATTACACAGCAGGCCAGTTGTGTGTAAGGCTGTCCGCAATTGCATATCACAATTGACATGTAAAAATAATTAGCACGTGTGCAGCGTTGTTCACCAAGAATGTAGACTTGAAAATGCTGGTGGAGGCACATTTTCATGAAAACATATAGTTAGCGTAAAATTGAGAAAGCCCAAGAGATGAACCTAATGCCTGTCATTCTAATAGAACCAGAGGTCAAATTTTGTATGCAGGTCTGCCAAAAACAAATTGTAGCCTAACTCTATTAACGGGCAAACATACACAATTGATTGTAATGGGGGCATGTTGACGCAACCCTGATAAATTGCTGCTATAGGTCTTCGCAACGTTCCTACTGCACATGCTCCCTTTGAGGTAATATGCTCTATATGCGAACTCCAGTTTAAGCTTTTCGATGTACACTATGCACAAATATTTAAGTGAATTCACCTGTGATACTTTCTCCTTGATAAAATATCAAAATTTCCACAGGAACGCTTTAAGCAAAAATTAGGATGGCACTTGTTCTGATATCAAGAGAGAGGTTAATGACATTAAACCACAATTCTAGGTGGCTCATAGAGGACTGTAGAGTTTGGCACAAAGCGTGTAAATCTATATATACAACAAAAAATGCTTTGGTCGTTTGTGTATATGTACACATGCACATCCTGTTGCAAAGGTACAGTACTCTATAAAACATTAAACAGCAATGGCGATAGGACTGATCCTTGTGGTAGGCCTCTTGACTGTAGATACATTAATAAAGACATTATGTATTGATTGCAGTAAAATTCCCTGCTGTTTAAAAATTCATAAACCAACACGACAAAATAATTTGGCAGACCTGCATTCTGAAATTCATTTATTAGGTTTACATGCTCTGCACTGTCATATGCCTTAGTGATATCCAAAGTGACTAAGGCTGCATATTTTTTCTGACATCGAGCTAGTTGAATACAACTTTCTAGGTCGACATCGGCGCACTAAATTGAGCACCCACATCTGAAGCCAATTTGGAATGGGCTCAATATCATGTTCTCTATCAGCCAATTATCTATGTGGTCGTGTAAGATTTTTTCAACGAGTTTGCTAGGTTAGAAGTAATAGATATTGGTGCAATGTTATCCAAGACATAACCGGCACTTTGCTATTTTAATGATGGGATTACTTTTGCAAGTCTCCATTCCAGAGGAATCCACAAATTTTTAATAGAATGGTTTACCATGGTAAGTAATGCGTGTGGTGATATATTAAAGTTCTTATTGCTGCAGTAATGCCATCGGAGCCTGGCACTGAATCAGACAGCTGGTTTAGTACGTTTTTCAGCTCGATAACTGTAACTTCTTCGAAGCCTTCACCATGAATAGGTGACATAGCACGACAGGGTAAAATAGACTTAAAGTGGCATTCTAGACCTTTAGCAATAGCTTCCAGTAATTTGGCCATTTCGCAGGGTGTTCGAACAACAGAGTCAGCGTTTATTTGTGCCGGAAGGACCTTTTTATTTATCAGAAATCGAAAAAAGTGCTTTTCTGTTGGTGGCCTTTGAAAGAAAGTCAAAGTGCTTGCAATCAAAGTTGTCTTTCACATTTGCCCCTTTTCTTTTAAATGTTGCTGCTGCGAACTTATAGTCTCTCCAATTGCTAGGGCACTGCTTATGAAGCAGTTCTTGCAATGCTGCTTTTCTTATCCTGTAATCGCATTAGCACTCTGCACTCCACCAAGGGTTAAAAAATCCACTTTTAGTGGAGTGCACAGTGAATTGAGACTTTTTAACGGAATCTTTTAGAACAGAAAATAAATTTATAGCCTTTTTGAATGTGCTGGAATTAACAAAAGTACTTGAATGTTTAGTAATTTGAGTCAACGGGCATACAAGCTCAAAAAGCATGGGAAGATAATCACTGCTTGTGCCCAAGTTTATAACAGACCATGTGGACATAGACTAATTAGAGCTAGCAAAAGTGAAATCTATCGTGGAAAGTGACTGACTACAAATAAATGTGGGGTTTCTTGTGTTAATTAATGCGTCATAAATTATTGTTAGCAGCCCAATCCCACAAACGTTTACCACTAATGATGGGTGTTAAAATTTCCGGCAAAGATAGTTTCTTTTCTACAGGACGTAACTACTGTATGTAGAACATTAGTGTTCAGAATGCCTCCGGGAAAATAAACTAACTAATGTCCGTCAGATGTGGCCTGGAATAGAAATGTCTGTAGCTAGAATTTCGCTTTCTGAAATCATAAGCTGGCAATATATTTTAGCCTGGTGTGTAATTTTTGAAGAGGTAAAGATAGCTAAGCCACCACCATGGAAAGGGCGGTGTAAACGAAATCTACGGTGATTTCTTAGATAAAATGTCTTTTCCGCTGATAACCAGATTTCTTGCAATGCAGTGACAGCGACAATACCTCGATTTCGTTCATCTTGACAGTTTTGATATGGTTACAGATGAGCTGGATTTATTTACAAAGTGGCCAACGGGGCGTAGAGACGAGATCGCAGGCAGTCGGGCCTTTTTTACACCGTGCGCAGTTCCACTTCTTTGGCTCCGCCGCACAGTGTAACATCTTCCTCTGGCGCAGACGAAGCTTGTCGAGCAAGTTAGGGATCCACATAATTGGTAGTTCTTGATTCAGGAACCCTATGATGGTACTGCTTCAGGCGGGCCACATGAACCACCTGAGCCTGCCGCGACCGTTGATTATTGGCGGTCAGTTTTGCAATGACGTAGTTGATGTCACTTTGCTGAGTATCACGAATGGACTGCTGTTCGTCGAGACAAACTTGCAATACAAGCCTTTCTTCCGTAGAGGTGCCCACAGTAACACATGATTGCCAGAAGCGAAAGTGACATGTACATGCCGGGCGTTATGCATGCCTTGGTTAAAACTTGCGAAGATGGTGTTCTTAAGCAAGCGAGCCAACGCGCTTCTTCGGCACGACACAACGTCTGTGGAATGAATGCACCTGCGTTCATTGCACCTTTCATAGTCTAATGCCTGCTAGCCAAGTTGCTATCCACAAAACATGCCGATGGGCGCACGACAAATCGTGGAAGTCCGACTCACCGCGACCGGATAACGAGCAAAAATGTTTGCCCCGTGCTAGACACCAACGCCTGGTCATTCGCGCATACGGTCATGTGAACCGTGGCGCGTTCGAACGATCGTGTTCGTCCATTCCGTTCCGGGGAAGGCCTCGCGAGATGGTCTCGCAGAAGCATGGATCGGCGCATGCGCAGAACGTCCGCGCCGCTCCCCGAGCCAAAGAGCCTTCTCCTTTTGCTCCCAAGTAACCCCGCCGTTAGGTGGCGTTAGCAGAGCAACACTCACGCCATCTCTCGTACTACCCTGCAAGCATACCGATCGCCGCAGTAAAGCCACGCGGCGAAGCCGGATTATAGGAAATTTCTGGAGCTATGCGGGAAAACAACATGTCAGGGGACGCGCAAGAGTCGCGCATCCCCCAACACTACATATTCCGGCGAAACATGTCACACGGTCTAACATAAAGGCGTGCTTCGCGAATAAGGTAGTACATGCAACAGTGGCCGCGCCAAGGAAATGTCCACACGCTGTCCATAACATGCGAGCCGACATTGTCCTTGGGTACACCGCTAGCGTCCGCTGGTCACAGCAGCAGCTCTGCAGACTTGACGGCACGATTCCAGGCCAGGACTGCGGAACTAAACGTAACAGGTGTTTGCGCTGTTACGTTTAGTTCAGAATTATGTACCAACTAGGCCCAAATGAAGTGTTACAGGACTACGGAAACGGCGACGCAGTAGTCAGTACGAGCAAGCGTCGCTCGCGCCGACGCGCCCTGCTGGCGAGAGCCGCAGTAGCTGTTGGTGACCGCTGGCTCTTCTCTGCCGCCAAAGGTTGCGAGCCGGATACAGGCGGCCGCAGAAGTCGCTACGCCGAACTGGCCACAGCATCACCATTGCCCGGGGTGGCTCGATCGTAGTCCGGGGCAGCGGCACAGGCGATGTGCAGGTGATAGCAAACTAGGGGTGACTCCACTCACGCTGCGCACACTCAACGCACTCGGCAAACACTAAAGTAGTGCAAGGGAGAAGAATTCTGCATGCGCATCGCCCAGGTACGATGTTCAACTCGGCTAGCAAAAGACCGGGTGGCCGCTCAGATGTTTAGTTGACGTGAACGAAGCTCGCTTTCTCTAGTCGAACGAGTAATTTCAATTCGTGCGAGGCTAACTAGAATGAGGGGAGCAAAGTGCAACACCTCAACGCCACGTTCCACCAGGTTGTGTCGCTCCACGTGCGACGGGCAGCTTCGTAAAGCCTTAGGCCTAAAGCTACCCTGACAACCGGCATCCAAAAAACAATACCCAAAATGGGCGCTAAACAGGCAGCCGCGAGGAGACGTCAGCTCTGTTAGGTGGTGCTACCCCGCTTGATGGACACATAATCCAAGTTGACGGCGCCCACCGTCCCAGACGGTGTCGGGGCGCCCGGTGCCAGGCCGCAATACTAGGCAACCCGTAGTGGCACCCGTGGCCCGCGGCCACTAGGCTCCCAGAGCCGTGACTACATCAGAGTCAGAGATAGAAACTATTTACACATAAGAAATTCGGACCACCCACGAGGCTTCCGTACTCGCTTGAGGCTTGTCAATGCTCCGAGGGTGCTAAGCCTCGCTCTCCCAGGATGCAGACCACGTGGCTCTCGTACGGACGAATGTCATTTAAAAAGAACACTGGCGAAAAGGCTTAGCACGTTGACAAGTCCAAAACACTGTAGCCACCGTCGCCTCGCTCAAGAAAGCACGCCGCCAACTCTAGCGATCAAAATTCACGCTAGCCCTACGCTTCGGTTCAAACAAAGGTCTCGAACGAAGCGAAACTGTTAAAAATATCGTCCGATGCCCCAAGAGGCCCCACGTTGGGCAGCCAGATTTGGAGTCCTCACCCGTGCTCTTGGGTCAAAGGAATGACAACACAGTAGTGTAAACAATCACAAGGGCATTTATTGCACCTTTCATAGATCAATGCCTGCTAGCCGAGTTGCTATCCCCAAAACATGCCGACGGGCGCGCGACAAATCGCGGAAGTCCGACTCACCGCGACCGGATAGTGAGCGAATATGTTCGCCAACGCCTGGTCATTCGCGCGTATGGTCACGCGAACGGTGGCACGTTCGAAGATCGTGTTCGTCCATTCCGGGGAAGGCCTCGCGAGACGGTCTCGCAGAAGCATGGATCGGCGCATGCGCAGAACGTCGGCGCCGCTTTCCGAACCCGAACCAAAGAGGAAGAGCCTTCTTTTTGCGCCCAAGTAACCCCGCCGTTAGGTGGCGTTAGCAGAGCAACACTCGCGCCATCTCCCGTACTACCCTACAAGCATACCGACCGCCGCAGTAAAGTCACGCGGCGAAGCCGGATTATAGGAGACTACAGCTATGCGAGAAATCAGCATATCAGGGGACGCGTGAAAGTGGCAATTGCAAAATTGTGTCCAAGAACGTTTGGGGACTGCGAGCGTACAACAGATGGAAAGGCGCATACCCTGTTGCTTCGTGCTAGGCTGTATTGCATGCGACGTACGTACGTGACAAAGGGCAGCACGGCATCCCAGTTCCTGTGATCATGCAGCTGAGACGTACAGTGACAACATGTTGGTAAGCGTACGATTCGTGCGTTCGGTGAGGCCACTTGTTTGAGGGCGGCACGGCGTTGAATGGCGATACGTAGAACCGTAAAGCACTTCCTGCTGGGCTAGTTGGCGTCCTGTCCCTTTGTCTTGTGTGTGTCTGAAATGAAATTTGGCGATGATGAAACTTCCCGCTCAGCTGGCGAGGGTCGACGGCATCCAGCACGCGCTGTATGCCGACGACATAACCATCTGGTCTAAACACGGCTCGGTAGGAGAAATGGAGGCCAACCTGCAGCAAGCGGCGGACATCGTAGACAACTATGCCCGTCGATGCGGCCTTCAGTGCTCCCCGTCCAAATCTGAATTTGTGCACATACGCCCCTCACCAAAGTGCACTACCAAAATCGACCTCTCCCTTAACAGTGGACCCATACCCGAACACGACGAGATCCGAGTACTGGGGCTCTTTATTCACAAAAATCGAAAAGCTTACACAACATTGGCCAAATTGCGTAAGGTGGGGGACCAGGTGGGCCGGATGGTCCGCCAGGTTTCGAACAAGCGCGGGGGGTTACGATGCAAAGACGCCTTGCGGCTGGCGCATGCATTTGTAACCAGTCGAGTCCTTTACTCGGCTCCATACCTCCACCTACGCAAAGTTGACGAGAATGCACTAGAAGTCATTCTCCGTAAAATCTACAAGCGTGCCCTCGACCTCCCGGTCAGCACCTCCAACCTGCGCCTCCTGGGCCTGGGGATGGTGAACACCTTTAAAGAGCTGCGAGAGGCACACTTGATGAACCAATACACGAGACTCTCTAAAACGCCGTCGGGTCGCCGCCTCCTTGCCCGACTACACATCCATCATTCAATACATATATACGGAAGAGCACGTACATATCCCATCACAGTGGAGGATGGATGGATGGATGGATGGATGTTATGAGCGTCCCCTTTGAAACGGGGCGGTGGCTTGCGCCACCAAGCTCTTGCTACTATGCTGCCTAATATCCTACCTAGGTTAACCAATGAAAAAAACAAAACACTATGAACTACCACGTCCAAATTTTCTGATACCCTATTGCGAACTGTGCTTTTGTACGTCTCCGTCCTTTGTCGTTTCCCTACTTCCACCAATCCTCCAATCGCCTCTTACTGATGTCTATTGCGGACCTGTTTGCTTTACCACTGCTCCCGCTGAACCCAAGGGCTTCAAGGAGGCCAGTGGTGCCTAAATCGACCGCTGGATGGACGTCTTCACATTCTAATAAAATATGCTCCGTCGTTTCCCTAGCTTTACCGCAGCAAGCACATGCTTCTTCTTCCTTCTTATATCTCGCTTTATAGGTGCGTGTTCTAAGGCATCCCGATCTCGCTTCGAAAAGTAATGAGCTTCCCTTTGAGTTATCATAAATGGTTTCTTTCCTAATTTCGTTTTTTCCCCTCAAGTAGTTACTCATGGCAGGTTTCTTTTCCATTGCCGCCACCCACGAGATTAATTCAGCCTCTCTGACTTTCCGCTTGACCTTCTTTGTTGCTGTGTTGCCCACCCCACAGGCCGCATACTTGCTGGTAAGCTTCCTAGTTCTTTTCCTCCACTGTGAATCAATGTTTTGCCTGTACAGATACCTGAACACTCTCCCAGCCCATTTACTTTCCTCCATATTCCTCAGCCGTACTTCATACTCAATTTTACTGCGAGCTTCCCTCACTTCAAAACTAGTCCAGCCCATATCCCCTTGCACAGCTTCATTTGTAGTCTTCCCGTGAGCGCCCAATGCGAGGCGACCCACTGACCTTTGGTTCCCGTCGAGTCCTGATTGTTCCCCTGATTTAAAGCAAACAACCGCATTTCCAAAAGTAAGTCCTGGAACCATTACCCCTTTCCACATACCTCGGAGGACCTCGTACCTATTGTATCCCCATAGCGCTCTGTGCTTCATTATGGCTGCATTTCTCTTCCCCTTGACTGTTATGGTTTTTTCCTGTGTTTCCATATATCCGTTGCCTTCGTTTATCCATATACCAAGGTATTTATATTCTGTTACCCGAGGTATTTCTTGGCCCTGTATCTCCACTGTCTGTTCACTGTTTTTATTGAATACAATAACACCTGATTTTCTAACACTAAATTTCAAACCTAAATTGTTGCCTTCCTGTCCACAGATATTCAGACGTTGCAAATCACTTTGCTTGTTTGCGAGCAACACAATGTCGTCCGCATAAAATAAACCTGGGAGTTGCTGCTCTATTACTGTACCTGCCTGTTTGTATGAGAGATTGAACCCGATATTACTTCCTTCTAGCGCCCTCTCCATCCTCACCATGTACATCATAAACAGCAGCGGGGATAAAGGGCACCCCTGCCTCAGTCCCTTGTTGATATGAACTTTCTCCGCGCTCCTCATCCCTTCCCATTCAACGCAAACAGTATTTTCTAGGTAAATCTCTCTCAAAAGCTGTATACAATCGTTACCTAAGCCTTCCCCTTCCAGAATATCCCACAAAATGCTGCGGTCTGCGTTGTCGTATGCTCCTGTAATGTCCAAAAAGGCCACATACAACGGTCTGCTTTCTGCTTTTGATATCTCAATACACTGAGTAAGAACAAACAAGTTATCATCCAAACGCCTACCTATTCTAAAGCCATTCTGAAGCTCTCCCAAAATGCCATTATTTTCTGCCCATGCTTGAAGCTTTAATTTGATTGCCTGCATTGCTAGCCTGTATATTACCGATGTAATGGTCAACGGTCTATACGAGTGAATTCTGTCTTTCTCCCCCTTGCCTTTATAAATTAAATTCATTCTACTTTGTCGCCAACTGTCTGGTATTCGTCTATCTTTCAAAGTTTTTTCAACTGCTTTCACGAGAGCTTCCTTACTTTTTGGTCCCAGTTCATTTATCAGCCTAACGGGAACCTCGTCTAGCCCTGTGGCTGTGCGCTTAGGAATTTTCTCTTCCGCTTTCTTCCAGTTTAAATTTGTAAGCACTAGCTCCTTTCCCCCTTGGGTCTCTTTCATGCTCTTTTTTTCTTCAAATACAACCTCGTCCTTGCCTTGGAAAGATTCGGCTGTTACTTTTTGGATGTAATTTATTGCTGCTTCTCCTTCCAGTCTGTTTTCATCTTCGTCTAGGATATGTTGTTGTATTGTTGTTGATTTCCTGCCTAATAATTTTATGTGATTCCAAAATATTCTAGGTGCGGCCTTCTTTTTCTCACGTATATCTGACAACCAACTTTCACTTTCACCTTTTAATTTTGCTTGCACCAGTATTTGAACCATAGACTTTTTCTCCCGGTATATTTCCCATTTACCGGTTACTTCATCCTGTGACAACTGCGCCTTCTTTGCCTGCCTGTGCTCTCGAGATGCTTTCTGTCGTTCGGCGATCGCTTCTCGTATCTCCTTGTTCCACCAGCTTTTCGGTTTCTTTTTTCCTTTCCAATGAACATGTTGTTTCTCTTTCCGTATTTCTGTCGTTACTACACTTAGAAGCTCACCATATTCCCACCCCTTACTTGGCGACTTGCCAATTTCTTCCTCCACTCTAGTGACTATATTTGCTATTTGTTCAGCGTTCAAATTTGGACTGGCCATTTTGCTTTCGTTGCTCTCTTTCCCAACTACATATCCCATTTTCAAAATGATGCGTTTATGGTCACTCCCTATGCTGCTAAACCCTTCCTCATCGATGACCATTTCTCTCAACTTATACAGGGTGCAGGGCATACCGGAGGATGGATGGATGGATGGATGGATGGTAGGAGCGTCCCCTTTGAAACGGGGCGATGGCAGTTGCCACCATGCTCAGATTTTTATTTCGCCTTTTATTTTTATCTGTGTTATGTGTTATTGAATTTCTCGATTTTCTTTAAATACGTCTTCCTACCCTTTTAACCTTATGTCCCCTCTCTGCTTTTGAGCCACCAATCCTCCAATCGCCTTTTGCTAATTTCCACCGCACATTTATTTACATGACTATCATTATCTCTGAACCCTAGGGCCTCAGGAAGGGTGACTGTGGCCGCATCGACATCGGGATTGATACCATCACATTTTAGTATGAGGTGTTCCATTGTTTCTACATATTTACCACACACAGTACATGTGTCTTCTTCTTCGTTAAATTTCTTTTTATAGCTCCGTGTTCTAAGACATCCTGATCTAGCTTCAAAGAGTAGGGCACTGCCTCTTGAGTTATCATAAAACGCTTCCTTCCTGATCTGCTGTTTCCAGTATCGATATAGTTCTACGCTATGCTTCTTTTCCATTGAATTTATCCAATTTTTACCTTCCGCTTTTTTTAACCTGTAGTTTAATGCTCTGTCCTTTTTCGTCCTCGTGTCTGGCATACTTACTGGTTAGCTTCCTAGTTCTTTTCCGCCATTGTGAGTCAACGCTCTTTCTGTATAGGTATTTAAACACCTTGGCGGCCCACCTGTTATCATCCAATTTCCTCATACGTTTTTCGTATAGGATTTTACTCTGAGCTTCCCTTGCTTCGAATGATGCCCAGCCCATATCTCCCTGTACTGCTTCGTTTGTGGTTTTCCCGTGGGCACCTAGTGCTAACCTTCCCACAGCTCTCTGATTTACTTCTAGTCTCGACTGAACCTCTGCCCTTAAACACAGGACCGCATTCCCGAAAGTAAGCCCCGGCACCATTACTCCCTTCCAAATGCCTCTCAGTACCTCATACCTGTTGTAACCCCACAATGCCTTATGTTTCATTATCCCGGCATCTCTTCGCCCTTTTGCTATTAGAGACTGTTCGTGCTTTTCCGTGTACATCTGCCCTTTGTTTATCCATACCCCGAGATACTTGTATTCGGCCACTTGGGGTATTTCGTGGCCTTGTATTGTAAGCTCTTGATCAGTTGTATCGTTGAAAACCATCCCACCGGACTTAGCTGCACTAAAACTTAAAGCTAAACTGTCTCCTTCGTCCCCACAGTAATTAACCAGAGTTTGCAAATCTTCCTGGCTATCTGCTAACAGTACAATATCGTCCGCATACATTAAACCTGGTAGTCGTTGCTCAACAACCTTTTCGCCTAATCTGTACGACAGATTATACCCTAGATTGTTGTAACCTTCTTTCCATGCTTATCATATAAAGCATGAACAGCAGCGGTGATAGAGGACAACCTTGCCTTAATCCTTTGTGAACCTCGACAGTTGTCGTACTCTTGATTCTTTCCCATGTTATTTCAACATTATTTTCTCGATATAGTTCCTGTAGAAAATCAATTACCTCATTACCGATACCTTCAGCTTTTAATATGTTCCACAGGAGTTCTCTGTTCACATTGTCGTACGCACCCCTTATGTCCAGGAAGGCTAAATACAGAGGTCTATTTTCCGCCTTAGCTATTTCTATGCACTGGGTAAGCACGAACAGGCTATCATCTAAGCGCCTACCACTTCTGAACCCGTTCTGAAGTTCTCCAAGTATTCCATTACTTTCTACCCATGACTGCATTTTTAATTTCACCGCCTGCATCGCCAGCCTATATATAACTGATGTTATCGTAATTGGTCGGAAAGATTTTATGTTCTTCTTATCACCTTTCCCTTTATAAATCAAATTCATTTTACTCTGTTTCCAGCTGTGCGGAATTCGCTTATTTGTTATGACTGCCTCCAATGCTTTTATCAGCGTTTCCTTGCTTCTTGGGCCAAGTTCATTAATTAACTTGATTGGAATTTCGTCTATCCCCGCGGACGTGCATTTTGGAACATTTGCTTCCGCCTTTTTCCAGTTAAGATTGGTCAATTCTAAGCTGTTTTCTATTATGCTATTCTGTGTTGCTCCCTCACTTGGGGCGATTACCCTATCGTCTTTCCTAAATGACTTTGCTATAACTGAACCAATGTAGTTCACAGCGTCATCTCCCTCTAAACAATTTCCTTCGGCATCGTGAATCTGTTCCTCTTTTCTGTGATTAGCTTTACCCAGCCAGCTTATATGGTTCCAGAATTTTCTTGACCCCCCTAGTTGCATCGCGAACTTCAGCCAGCCAGCGATCAGAGGACTGCTTTATTATTGCCTGGACGAGGACCTGCACTTGTTGTTTCTTTTGTCGATAATATTCCCATTTTTGGCCTATTTCCTCTTCAGATAATTGCGCCCTCTTTGCTTCTCTGTGTTCCCGAGATGCCCACCGTCGTTGTTCGATGGCCTCTTTAATTTCCTTATTCCACCAACTTCGTGGCTTCCCCTTTCCTCTCCAGCGGTTTACTCCTTTTACCTCTTTTATTTTTGTACTAATGAGTAGTTCTAACTGATTATAATCCCACCTCTCCATGGGATATTTCTTTATTGCTTCCTCTATGCCAGCCGCTATTTGCGCTATTTGCGCGTCATTTAATTTTGCGTACTCTTTTTGGCTTCCCCGTATTTCTCTTTTGAGTAGGGCTCCCAACTGTAGACTAATACGTTTATGATCACTTCCGAGGCTGTACTTCCCCTCTTCGTCTATTTCCATTATTGCTAGCTTGCTGTACAATCCCTGCGACATTAAGCAGTAGTCAATGGTCGTTTGTCTGTTACGGGACTCCCACGTGATTTGTCCCTCACACTTAGTTTCTATATTTGCTATAACTAGGTTGTGTCGTTCACAGAAGTCTAGCATCAACTTCCCATTACAATCTGTGTATCCATCCAGATCCTCGATGTGGCCATTCATGTCACCCAGCAGACAAATATCAGCACCTTCTCCAAACTGCTTTATATCGTCATCGAGACACTTCACTAGATCTTTGTTCTCTTGCCTGTATTTGTCCCCTGTCCCTAAATAAACTACTCCTAGCCATGCCTTTTTTACCGGCAATTGTAGCTGATACCCAGACATGTTCTTTGCAAGTTAACTTTATTCTTTGCCAATTTGTTCCTTGGTGTATGAGCATACCTACTCCTCCTCCCTTCCTCTCCGTTGTTGTTCTATTGCTCCCTTCCCAGACGTAGCCTTCAATCAGCGGTGGGGCTTCTAGATCCCTGAGGTGTGTTTCGCATAGCGCGTATACACCTACTTCTTCGTCCTTTAACTGCTGTTCTATTTCCAACCACCTCGCTCTCTTTCTACCGCCTTGCATGTTTATGTACCTGATCCTGTTGTTAAATTTATTTGTAGTTTTCTTCCTGGACCTCCTAGTGGCCATTTTATTGGCGTCAGCCTCTACTGTTGAACTTTCCACACTGTTTCCACCTACCCCTACGCCCTGAGGCGCCGTGGACCCCCTAAAAAAGCTACTGCCCGACCTGCCAGGCGCCAGCCGATCTCGGCTCCTAGCCTTCCATTAAAGTGGATGCCATCTCGTGTAAAGCCTCCGCCAGAGCCTGCTCTATGCACTTCTCTGTTTATGCCTGCCACTTCAAATCCTTTCTCCTGGCTTAGCTTTCTTATTTCACAATTTAGAGCCACAACGTCCTTGGCAATTGCTCCGTTCCTTCCTTGCACCTCCGGCACTGTGCATACCACGATCTGGACTTGCTGTGCTATCGCCCTTAAATCGTCAACTCCCTCCGCTAATCTTTCAACTACTTTTGCAGCTTCACCATTCAACACATCATTTAGCCCCGCCGCTACCACTACCAAATTGCGCTCTGCAACATTCTCAGAAAGCTCGCTTTTTGTTTCTTTCAGAACTGCGTCCATTGTCCTGCCTGGGAACGTCCCGACTGCTACCCGCTTATCACCCTTTGCCCGCTCCATTATAGCTCTTTTGCACCTCCTCATATTTGAATCACCACCGAAAAGTACTAGGGCATTCTTTCCCTCCCTCCTAACTTCCAGGTTGTGCTTATCATTGGCTATGAGCTCATTTCTTGGGGTTAGCTTGTTCCCCTCCTCTCCTCGCGCTCGCTGGCGCCCCTGTGGCTGCAGCGTCGCCTCCCGCGGGGCGTGTTGCGCTGCCTCGCTATAACTACGCCGATTCACCGGCGGCGAGCTGACTACCGCTTGCTCTGCCCCCCTGCCCCCGACTTCGCATGTAGGGTCTACCATACTTTCTGTGCTTTTGCCCCCGGCTTGGTGTCCCGACCCATCATTCTCCGCTGCGCGCGTCTCAAGCGCATCGAGACGCCTATGCAGTTCTGCTCTCCTTTCCTTCTCTTCTCCAAGCTCGGCCACAGTTCTTACTAACTGCGCGGCCTGCACCGCTTCCACCTTGACCAACTCGGCGACTTTCGCCTGCAAAGCTAACCGCCTCTCCCGCTCCTCCTTCAGGTCTGCTTTCAGCTCCTCGAACTTGGCTGTCCAATTTCCTTCTAGTTTTTGGACTGCTTCCCTGACCTTTTCGCACAGCCTGCACGTAAAGCTAGACTCCTCCGCGTCTGCTAAGCTCTGGAAACTGGTCTCGTCGAGGGAGCACCAGCGCAGGCACTCGTCGCACTGCACTAGCTCTGCATCCCCCGCGGCCTTCCCTTTGTTTGGTTTCATCGCTAGGCCTACTTCCTCAGGCTCAACGAGCACGTCCGCCAAATCACGTCGAAGAGCTAGCTGAGATAGTTACATACGCCTATCAAACAAGTCCCGCCTAGCACCCAGGCCCAACGAGGGAAACCGCCAGACCCAGACAAAGCCGGCACGTTTACCACGCTTACTACGAATTCAAAATTTCCGCCCCCGCTCCATGCAAAACAAAACTCTTCAAAAACATCAGCCAACAAGAAGAAAAAAGACCACCTAGCCACGAACGAAGTCGCTGAAGCCTCGACACAGGAGCGTCCGCACGCCCAATTACTATTTAAATACAAAAAAACAGCAAATAAAAACAGAAGCAAGCTCAAAGCATGCACAAAAACTTATGATTTCGTCGTCGCCACGGAGCCCCGAAACGCACGTCCATCCGCCACAAATCCAAAACCCGTCACGTGCAGGTATGCCCTGCACGTGCGCCCTCTTCCGGTCAACATGACACGAGAGGACCATAGCGGCAGATGCCTCGCGCGGGCGGAAGCCTTGGCTCGCCACTACGGACACAAACACGGAGTCTTCTACGTGGACGCCTCCGGCCCGTACCATGGGGGATGGTACACGGCCGCAGTCGTCCACCAAAACACAGCAGTAAATGGACTCACTTTCCGTGCACACAACATTACACACGCGGAGGTGGTTGCCATCGCGCTAGCCGCCGCAGATCAACACTCAAGGGTCATCATCACCGACTCGAGGGGTACTTGCCGCAATATTGAGCAGGGGCACATACCGTACCTTGCCTACAAAATTTTGCAAAACAACGACTATCTCGGTGCCCCCTCGCACCTACGATTATCTGGACTCCCGCTCACACGGGCCTCGAAGGAAACGAGACGGCCGATGCCGTCGCCCGCGCGCTCACTTTCCTGGCATCACCTTCGTCCCCCACCGATCCGGACCCCGAACGCAACCCCGCCTATACTTTCAAAGAGATCGTTCAGCTCTACCAATCTGGCCATGCCATCTATCCCAAGCCCTGTAAGGTCCTCACAATGGCGGAGGAGCGCATTCTCCTTCGCCTTTATACCAAAACTCTGCTGTGCCCGGCAGCCCTAAAATACTTTGACCCCGCTTGCACGGGGGAGTGCCCGCACTGTGGGGAAAAGTCCTCAGACATTTTCCACATGGTATGGGCATGTCAAAAAACCCCAAATCTAACCCCCCTACCCAACCCTTCCCGGGAGGACTGGGAGGCAGGCCTGCTCGGCTGCTCTGACCTGACGGCCCAACGGGCCTTGGTCGAGCGGGCCCGGGCGGCGGCCGACGCCAATGGGCTCCCGTAAGGGGGAGCCCACCTAGTGTTGATGCAAAACCTACCTAAATAAATGTTTTTCAGACAGACAGATACGGTCACTGATGACAACCAAGGAGGATATATAAAAAATATAATATATGGGGTTTTACGTGCCAAAACCACTTTCTGATTATGAGGCACGCCGTAGTGGGGGACTCCGGAATTTTTGACCACCTGGGGTTCTTTAACGTGCACCTAAATCTAAGTACACGGGTGTTTTCGCATTGCGCCCCCATCGAAATGCGGCCGCCGTTATATAAAAAAAAAAAATCCTCCTTGATGACAACACATGGAGCGCCGCGACGCGGGATGACAATGAAGCAGAAAGGCACGACACATCATCGGCTGTTGTAAGGTCCTTTAGGCGGTAGCAGATGCTAGCGCCGCAGCATAGAGAAAGGAATATAACAAGAGCCATAGAGTTTCATATTAGTAGACCTAGAGGGGAATCTGGCGCTGCGATCGTTCTACCACCATGGACCATAGAGTTTCCTACAAAAATTACTAGAGGGAATTGTCATTTCTGACCACTTTTCGTCACCCAAATGGCAATGCTTTTATTTGTCGCTTTGATTTAGCGATTCACTCTTTTGTCTAGTTCAATATTTGGTGTGAATTGAGGTAGTGACGCAATTTTTATTTCGATTAAGTTGTAACAGTTGGAGACAGAGGTAATCATAATTCACTACGGCTTTATCCATCGCGCTTGTCTTCTGTGTTTTGGTACAAGCGCTCATATGTATCAAAGAGACAGAATTCCCGCAATGTTTTTATTCCAAGTCAAGATAGGCTTCTTCTGGGTTCTGCCGTTGTCAAAGCACCACGACACACAGCAGTAGCTGCCGTAGCTTGGACCGCCGGACGGCATGGCATCAGCACGGTCTGAAAATATCAATAAGTGCACGCTTCATTAATTACCAAAAACATATGTACACGTCATAACTGTACCAAGAAGCCGCTTTGAATGAATAGCGAACCGATGCACAATATAAAACCACCGACACATCCTGACCTCTGACCCATATAACCCGGACTTACAAGGATAAATGTTAATATCCCGTACAGGGGTGTTCAAAATTAATTAAGTTCCCAAGCCGCCATCCTATTTAACCCCATGGAGGGCATCGCGGCCTGAGAAGTTTTGGACACCCCTGTACGTACTCAGTATAAGGAGTATATTGGTAGGCAAAATAGCAGTTTACATAAGCGTGATGAAGATACATTCGAAACGTCCAAATACGAGGCCTTTGTTCAAATGCGCGCCACGCCACGCCTACGCGACATTACGTTGTGCAATGTCTTCGCCACGAAAAAATGATAAAGAACCAAAAATTACTAGAATGCGCAGTACTTCCCAACACGGCCGCCGCAATATGTACATGCCGTAGTCATTGGTGACTTTTCCCCACCGTTACTTTTCTGTATAAACAATCCGCACGGACGCATACACCAGCGTCCGTCCGTGCGCCCTAGATACACACCTCGCTAAAGTACCGAACGCAATAAGCTATGCTCGCTGTTTATGTCACATGCCATTGTTTGCAAGCAATATCGTTAAAATATTCAGGAGCCCTTAAACTTGGCTACAGCGTGCCTAACGTCCTGCTTTCTTTATTTAGGTAGCGCCCGTCCCCGGAACGCCATTTTCGGTCTGAATCAGCGTGGCGTCTTTTATGTTCTTTCCAGTGTTCGTCAGCCTCTAGAACGGGCCAACGAAAAAACCGTCAACCGTGACGCGATCATTTAAACGCGGTTTAGGAATTCAATTTTCTCGAAACCGGAATTTTCCTGAAATGTGCAATTCATGATATTGACCTTAAGCGTTGTCCAGCAGATCATTTTTAATCCGCCAACACGAACTATTTCAATGAAACGCCGATACCGCGGTTATCGCAAACAGCGCTAGGCAAGAACGCTTTACCCTCGCAAACCGAGACGCAGCGTCGCGATGGCGTCTGACAAGCTGCGAGTCGCAGTGCAGTGCACAGCCGTGAACCGGTGCAAGTTAATGGCAGCTTCGCGTCGTTTGATTATTTTCACGGAACGCAACCAACAAAGATTATGCCGTTCTCGGTGGGGATAGCAAGGAAGTACAGCTAGTACAGCCCTCTTGCTACGCGTTTCTTGAGGGGGCATGCTTTTCGCATTGTTCGCGTCTAGCCTCCTCATATAGAGCCGCAAACTGCTTTTTTTAGCGAACCTCGTCGCGCTCACAAGTCAATTACTTCAAGCTTCGCTTAAAAACGCGACTCGCCTTTCACACACACAAGAACGCCGCAGACGACGTTCACGAGACGTTCCCGCTGGCACGCCGCTGGCGTCGTCGATTTCTTCTCGATGGACGAATGGTGATTGGTGTTGATGGCAGTACGAATGAAGAACAAAAAGCACGGCAGGTGTCTTCGATAAATTCTGTTTTTATGTATCAAAAACACGCCAAATTTGGGTGTATGATTATTATTTTGTAAAGCGATTGAGCAGAATTCATTACAACATTTTCTTTTTTTGCGCCTGCGTCCCCTGGCGTTTGATGAGAGCATTAGTTCGTTACGTAGCCGTGACGTAGTTCCTGAGGCCAGATTTCTCGGAGTGTCCGCTCTTTGTCTTTTTCTTTCTCTATGCTCCAGCTAATCCAGGCATAGAGTTTCCTACAAAATTGCAACGCTGCGCTCGACCGCGGCCGTGGTTTTTTTTTTTTTTTTTGTTATTGGGCACGCTTTCCGACCGGCGCCGCCATAGAGTTAGTATACTGACTCTAGAGGACAAGCTACCCATAGGGCCCATGCATTAAAATCGGGGCCGGCGCTGGGTGCACGCGCGTGGCAGCAGACGACCCCAAGTGGAGTCCGCTGCTGCCATGCATGATGACGTCACAAAAAGAAAACTTAGTAAAAAATACATGAAATGCTAACGTTATTGTTTTGTTGTTAAATACACCACGCCTAAATAAATAAAGCATTTATTTTGAGCTGCGTTTTAAAACCGAAAATGACTGTCGGCGGCTACACACGCGTGCACGCAGCGGGAGGACCGTTGCGATTCCTTGTGGCTATGTGGTGTGTACTGTAGTATTGAATCACTGTGTAATATCGGCGAGTACGAATAACGTTGCCGTTACGAAGCTACAGAAGCTTCGAACGAACTGTGCTGCATCCACGAAACAGCACGACATGTCGCATCATTTGGACTGTCGGTTTCGAAGAGTCGTGGTAGCACAGCGCCGACTGCATATTGGGTCACTGTGTAATATCGGCGAGTACGAATAACGTTGCCGTTACGAAGCTACAGAAGCTTCGAACGAACTGTGCTGCATCCACGAAACAGCACGACATGTCGCCTCATTTGGACTGTCCGTTTCGAAAAGTCCTGGTAGCACAGCGCCGACTGCATATGGTGCCGACACGGATCATGCATATTGCAGGGTGTGTCGTATGTAGCGATTCTTTAAGTTGTGTGTACGCCTTCTGGCAAAGTCGGATGCCTGTTTGGCCTTGGACACCACGTCGACACACTGTTCTCGAGCTCGAAAACGCAGAAGTGGTGCGCGTCGGCATTGACGTCGATGTAGGGTGCATACACATTTCCAAATCGCTGTGCAAAGTAAGGGCGCCTTTTGTCGATGAGCAAAGTGCATTCAAACATTTCGCGTCGCCTTACGCACGCAGAAGCCTAGTAACGAAAGCCTGGACGTGAAACGTGAATCTAACAGAAAGGCCTGTTCCCGCCTGAAGGCAATGTCAGCAAGTGGGCAGAACTCTGCCCAAGACCACACTAACAACCATAAACGCGCTCCAAGGCATAAAGAAACGAGCTGCTCCAGCGTTGCGCCCAAGTGTGGCTCGAGATCGCAAGCTCGAACACCATCCGGTTCTTCCAGCGCAACTAACTAGAACAACATTCTATCACACAACACAGTAAGAAACCGTAAAATTCTGTTTTAGCGAAGCTGAAAAGCTGAAGCAGCTCCAGCAGCGCGCGCAAAACTATAAACCGGAACACGCCATACTTGTTTAAACAACGTCATCATAACTGTGACGTCACTTCCGTGCGTGGCAGCAGCGTTTTAGTATGGCATTTCGCTTCTACCACGCGCGTGTCACCAGTTAAGGCCTAAAATACTGCTGACACGCGCGTGGTAGAAGCGAAATGCCATACTAAAACGCTGCTGCCACGCACGGAAGTGACGTCACAGTTATGATGACGTTCTTTAGACAAGTATGGCGTGTTCCGGTTTATAGTTTTGCGCGCGCTGCTGGAGCTGCTTCAGATTTTCAGCTTAGCTAAAACACAATGTTACGGTTTCTTACTGTGTTGTGTGATAGAATGTTGTTCTAGTTAGTTGCGCTGGAAGAACCGGATGGGGTTCGAGCTTGCGATCTCGAGCCACACTTGGGCGCAACGCTGGAGCAGCTCGTTTCTTTATGCCTTGGAGCGCGTTTATGGTTGTTAGTGTGGTCTTGTGCAGCTCCTGTTACGTTTTTTAGTGCTGTTGCTCTTGTTTGTTGAATTTACTGATGTGAATGGAGCATATGTAAGCTCTCAGTTTGGCAGAACTTTTTGACACTCGTCACGGACACTTGCTGACATTGCCTTCAGGCGGGAACAGGCCTTTCTGTTAGAATCACGTTTCACGTCCAGGCTTTCGTTACTAGGCTTCTGCGTGCGTAAGGCGACACGAAATGTTTGAATGCACTTTGCTCATCGACAAAAGGCGCCCTTACTTTGCACAGCGATTTGGAAATGTGTATGCACCCTACATCGACGTCAATGCCGACGCGCACCACTTCTGCGTTTTCGAGCTCGAGAGCAGTGTGTCGACGTGGTGTCCAAGGCCAAACAGGCATCCGACTTTGCCAGAAGGCGTACACACAACTTAAAGAATCGCTACATACGACACACCCTGCAATATGCATGATCCGTGTCGGCACCATATGCAGTCAGCGCTGTGCTACCACGACTCTTCGAAACCGACAGTCCAAATGAGGCGACATGTCGTGCTGTTTCGTGGATGCAGCACAGTTCGTTCGAAGCTTCTGTAGCTTCGTAACGGCAACGTTATTCGTACTCGCCGATATTACACAGTGACCCAATATGCAGTCGGCGCTGTGCTACCACAAATACCTTTATTTCAACATCAGGGATGTTAGGGGTGCACCCAAAAAGCCTATAACTGGCTTGACAGAGGGGCGCACCCCCGTACATAAAAACCGGCAGCAACAGAACATGGACAGAACAATAGTAATAAAAAAAAGACTACAGTGCATAGGTAAACATCATATTCAATAAATATTAGTGAACATCTTCTTGAAATAACAAATTAATAAATGAAGGCGGCAGAATTAACACGATACGCTCAGGAACACTAAGAATGCAAAATGAAGAATAACAATAAGAGAAGAAAAAAGAGAGGAAGGAGGTGCGTAGTAAAAAACACCCGTATCGTAAGGTTTTCAGTGCTCATTGCGCCGATTAAGAAATGTTAGTATTATATGTTGGAGCATTTGACGACCGTAATTAGTACGAAAGGATGGCACATGCCAGACGTCGTTGTTACGTGTTGTGTAATAATTAGCTTTGGGCCGTAAGTTAGCTGTGTCATCAAAGAATGTGTCATGATTTTTCCGTTTTCTTTCATATCGTTTACTTAGCAATAAATTATATAGGTCATTAATTGGTGTTACTTTTAATGATGCGAAAAGAGGTTGAGTGTGAGCAGTAAACGGGGCATTCGCAATGATACGAATGACCTTTTTTTGTATTTTCTGTAACCTATATGTATTTGACCATGTTGTTGTACCCCACACCAGATGACAATATGAAAGGTTAGATAAAAATAGTGCATTATAAACTAAAAGTCTAACACTCAGAGGTAGTAGAGAGCGGACTCTGTATAACATGCCTGTGCATTTTGCAAGTTTTTTAACCAGATTGTCGATGTGTATGTCCCATGAAAGATTGCACTGCAGTGTCACACCCAGACACTTTACTGACTCCGCTATTTCAATGCTTTGAAAACCAAGCGTTAGTGTAGGTAAGTGTTCTAGTGGTTTGTTCTTAGGTCTAAAAAGTACAGCTTTGGTTTTGGTAGCGTTAATTTTCAATAAAGATTTAGTACTCCATTCGACCAGTTTGCGCAGAGTTTCATTAGCGTTTAATGTCAAGTTATTAAGTGTTTTAGCCCTAAAAAATATGCTGACATCATCTGCATACATTATACATTTAGCGCTGTTGTCAATATTCACAATGTCGTTGATATAGATGTTAAAGAGTGTAGGTCCGAGAATACTGCCTTGCGGCACCCCAGAATGAATGGATCTAAAGTGCGATGAAGAATTGTTAATTACAACCCGTTGCTGGCGGTGCTCTAAATATGTTATTAAAAGCTGAAGGAATGTGCCGCGAAATCCATAGTGTTCAAGTTTAAGGAATAATAGGTTGTGATTTATGGAGTCGAATGCTTTGGAAAAATCCACGAAAACCCCGAGAGTTAGTTCTTTTCTTTCAAATGACTCTAATATAATTTCCTTCATGGTTAATAATGCTGTTTCTGTTGATTTTCCTGCGACAAAACCAAACTGGGAAGCTGATATGACTTTGTGCTTGTTAATAAAGCTTGTAATGCGCACTAATAAAAGCTTTTCAAAACATTTCGAAAAAACTGGTAAGATCGATATAGGTCGGTAGTTGGAGAAATTATTTTCGTCT
Organism: Dermacentor albipictus; assembly: GCF_038994185.2. Taxonomy (NCBI): domain Eukaryota; kingdom Metazoa; phylum Arthropoda; class Arachnida; order Ixodida; family Ixodidae; genus Dermacentor; species Dermacentor albipictus. The sequence continues at coordinate 91,531 of NW_027225674.1, forward strand.
CCTCCTTTAAAAATTATGGTAACCTTGGCTACCTGAAGCTTTTTCGGGAATGTTCCTGAGGAAAATGCCAAGTTTATTATGTATTCTAATATCGGTGCAAGTATGTGCGATGTGTACTTCGCTGGCAATATTTGGAGGTCGTCAATATCTTTACTTTTACTGTTTTTCAGCGATTGTAGGACCGACAGAACTTCGTTAGTTGTAACAGGGGTTAAAAACGCGGTTTCGCTAACCTTTTGACTCATGCTGCTTAGGTTGCTGCTTAGGTTGGGCTGCGTGCCGTCTGCGATGGACACGAAGAAATCATTGAAAGCATCTGCTAGTTGAGAGCCGGATAAGTGAGTGCCATGTGTGACTATTTCATCTACTACAGTCTTCTTTTTTAAGTTGAGCAAATTATTGAGCCTCCCCCAAACAATATCGGAGTGCTTTATTACTTCGTCGTTAAATTGGTTACTCATATAATTCCTTTTGGCTTGCCGATTAATACTGTTAGCTTTATTTCTCGCAGCCTTAAACTTCTTCAAATCGTCAATATCTTTTGTTTTTAGAAAGCGCTTAAAAAGTATGTTTTTATTTCGTACTGCCTTTAGACATTCCTTGGTTATCCACGGCTTACGCGCCTTCAAAGCTCGCACTCTTGTTTTGTATGGAAAAGTCTCACAATACAGCTGCTTGTAGGTGGAAATAAAAGTACCATAAGCTTCATCAACATTGGTTTCCTCATAGACGTTGCTCCAGTTTACTTGCGACAGTTTATCATAGAACGTTTGTAAAGTAGTCTGGTTTATGTCTTGAACACGCATAGCAAACCTTGTAGGTTTGTTAGGGGGAACTGTGTGATTTGTAATTAAATAAATTGGTAAGTGATCACTAAGATCAGCTGCCAGTGCACCGGATATTGACAATTCATCACATGCATTAGTAATGAAGGTGTCTAGTAACGTTGATATTTCGGGCGTAATGCGTGTTGGTTGATTTATGATATTGAAAAATGCGTTGGTCTCTAGTATAGTATAGAACTCTTGTTGAAGTGTTGACTTTTCAAGCAAGTTTATGTTCAAGTCGCCACCTAATATGAGTGTGTATTTATTATCATTTACCCAGCTGAAGTACTCGTCCAAAAAATGAAGAAATGTGTTACTGCTTCCCCTGGGTGGGCGGTAGGTGACAGTAAAAAGCAAGGAATTAGATTTTAGGGTAAGTACCTCGTAGTCGTCGGTTACAACACAGAAATTGTCAAGTAATTCGCATTTTAAAAACTTTTTCGACAGTATCGCAACCCCCCCCACCTCTCTTAGAGCTCCGGTTAAGGAAAAATGTGGAGTATTCAGGCAGATTAAGGACAGCAGAGTGGCTTTCGTACCATGTCTCAGAGATCATGACAACGTCAAACGTAAAGCTAAAGCTGGAAAGAAGGGCACATATATCATCGCTTTTGTTTCGCGCTGATCGAGCATTCAGATGCAGAAACGAAATGGTACCGCTTTTTGTCTGATAACGTGTGCTCAACTCGTAAGGTGTCAAGAGATCATAACTGGAAGCGTTCACTGAAGCCATGATCTCGGAGAAGCGGTATGTTGCAGTCTATTAACGATGGCCACACAAAGAAGCCAAAAGAGTTTAAAGAACGAAGCTTTAAAAAAGAAATGCCAATGTAAACTGCAATGGGCATACTTATAGCATGTAACAGAGACAATCTTTTTCACCGCGTCTGTGCACAAGTTGTACACTTTACAGGGCACGGCATAAGAGTTAGTAAATTTGAAATCTACATCGAGGAAGAAGGCACTACAGACTATTTTAGTACAGTCATCACACAGGTATTTACAAACCTCATTATTGGTTAGTCTAGCATCGCTGGCAGAAACAATGGTTAAGATGACGAAGCAGTAAATAGCTGTTTTAAATTGCAAAGTGTCAAAGTATTGATACCGAAGTACGCAAACAAGAGAAGTTATATTCATATGTTTCCAGTTGTTATACTTGTCAAGTAACATTCTATATTGGTGGTCCATGGGCTGATAAGAAAAACGCTTAAGCGACCTTCGCCAGGTCATCCTCACAGGTAACATGCAGGATTGAAGAATTCTCACTTTTGCGCATTAAAATCTTTCCTTGCGATACCCACACGTATTTCCAATTTCTCTCCTTTTTGAGCTTTCGAGCTTTACCCAGCAGCATCTTGTTCTCGACACACAAATGCTCATTTATGTACACGAGGTCACTTGTGTCAAATCCCAGTCTATCTGCTTTGAGAGTTTTCTTCCGAGCAGCTGACAGCAACTTTTCACGAGCAGTTCTTGAGACGAACTTTAACATAACATTAGGTTTCTTCTTATCTTTCGAAGGCACACGATGAACTACATCAATGTCACCGTCAGTAACACTTGTCCCCAGACATTTTGCAATGACCGCAACAGCCTTGCCTAGGTCCTCATTAGCTGCAACCGGAAGTCCTTGAATTTCAAGGTTCATGCTTCTACTATATTGTTTCAACCCTATTATCTCCTTCCTTGCCTGTTTAAGCTCCTCCCTCAGCTCTTCGGTCGCCGCGCGGCTTTCCGCAGCTTCAGCCTTCATTTCAGCAAGTTCCTCCCTGTAACGTTCAATATCCCTCTTAAATTCTTCAAAACCATTATTCATAAACCCAATGGAGCTACGAATGCCACCAAGTTCATTGTGGATTTCAGTACTTGAAGCATCAACCTTCGCTACATCTTTTTTTATTTCTGTGGCGAATGCATCTAGCCTGACTACGAGCTCGGTGAGTACCTTGACAACTTCTTTGATAGTGCTAGGTTGCTTTTCCAGAGCCTTTGCAACATCCCCCAGGGCACCCTGCTCAGTTTCCGACATTGCCAAATGGCGAAAACCAACACCTAAAAGAGCACACTGAAGAAAATTCTACGACATCAAAGTGGACAGCTGTGGCAGCAGCAGCGACGAGACTGTCAGTGTTGTATCTAGGAAGCTTTATAAGAAAGATTTCAACCAACCTGAAAAATTGCAGGAAGCTAGTTAGGTCCAGTCCGTACGCCGTCGCCGCTCTTCGAAACCGACAGTCCAAATGATGCGACATGTCGTGCTGTTTCGTGGATGCAGCACAGTTCGTTCGAAGCTTCTGTAGCTTCGTAACGGCAACGTTATTCGTACTATCCGATATTACACAGTGATTTGTACACACCACACAGCCACAAGGAATCGCAACGGTCCTCCCACTGCGTGCACGCGTGTGTAGGCGCCGACAGTCATTTTCGATTTTAAAACGCAACACAGAATAAATGCTTTATTTATTTAGGCGTAGTGTATTTAACAACAAAACGATAACGTTAGCATTTCATGTATATTTTACAAAGTTGTCTTTTTGTGACGTCATCATGCGTGGCAGCAGCGGACTCCACTTGGGGTCGTCTGCTGCCACGCGCGTGCACCCAGCGCCGGCCAATCGGGAACCGCAAGAGCGCCGCCATGTTGCTACGCGCCGAGGTTGCCAGCTCCTGAGATGCTTGCTAGACTTGGCGACAGTAGTCAGTTTTAATCCGGCAACAGTAGCAGCGTAGCAGCATGGCGTCTCGCTTGCAGTGTTGTGATGTGTGCGTGCAGCCGTGTGTTTGGGCTTTATAAGTTGGTTCTTTATTCTATGTTGCGGGACGGTGTGGGTGTGGTCCATGTTGGCCGTACAGCTGGCAGTTTTGCAACCGAGGGATGATCCTGTTCAAGTTTCCGGTGGTATGCGGTTTTCAGCGGTCACGCCTGTTGCAGGAATGTCACTCGACGACGTTACGAGCTCGAAGCTGTGGTCAGATTAATTCCTCGTTGGCGTTCCGTAATTCTCTTCGCACGGGCGCGCTATGTTGCAAAAGCCGCTTTCGCGGTCTATCTTCGTGACGATAGATCGAGTTTTTTATTATTATAAGTAATGATCCAGCTGTAGGGCACATGTAACCGACAAACGGAAGTCTCAGGAGAGCACCTGAGATGATAGTAGAGCAGGCGGCGCAGGAACTCCAGGGCACCCAAGGGACAGTGGGGGGCTCAAAGCTCGAAGCAGAACGGTACGTAGGTAGGGGCCGCCGAGGCTGGTGTGTGCCAGGGAGTGTTCGCACGGACAGCTCCCCTGGCACGCGCAGCCGTGCCTCGCAAGGTCGAGATACCTTAAAGGCACCTGCACCCATGATCTTTCTTTTGCCTCGGCGCAGTGGGCACGATTAACGAGAATAATGTGGAGGGCATCCGGTGCAGTCGCGAATGCATCATGACAAATGTAGCTCGCGTCGCCTGGCGTCTGTAAAAATATCAGACTTTATGCATAATACGCTTTGTTACGGTACCTTAACGGAATGGGTCTAGAGGACGGTGTTGGTACATTTTTTCGTACCGCCCTAATCCTATACCCCCACTACAAACACACACATACCCCCTTTTTTTATGTATACATACAGTTCCTTGCCATGACGGATCATAGCCTCCTTTACTTTTGAAAAATAGAGGAGGCTATGGATCGATTGACCAGTTCAAGTTGTCAACTTGTCAGTAACTGTCATAGGAATCACTGTAATAAACGCAATTCCACGATCGGATTGTTTACTTTCATTTTTTGTTGTAACACTGAGGACTACATAGAACTTTATTTTGTTTCAGGGTGTCTACCAACCGGGAAAACCGGGAAAACCGGGAATTCTCAGGGATTTTGAGTAGTCTGGAAAAACTCAGGGAAAACTCAGGGAATTTGTGCTTCTATCAGGGAAAATTAGCTGTAATTTTTTTAGAGGGTCAAAAGTCGCGGTAATGCTGGCTCGAGAAACAGACAGGACTCGTAACGAATCGTCGTCGGCTGGAGGAGTTGCCAGTGTACAGTCAACGACCGACTTTCCGGATTCCCGATAACTCGGACTGCTTCGCGGCACCACCACGTACCGCAAAGAGTCAATGTATCATAACGTCTGAAAATTCAGACGCAAGAACTCTTCGCCGTCCGATTTTCTAAACGTTTTGCGTGATCGCAGGTCCGAGACGGCATTAATGAAAACCACCACCGCTGCTATTTTGATTACCTCGCCGCCTTGAACCGGTGCTCTCGCACGCAGATGCGCTGGCAGCCGTGGCCACCACTGCGGCAACGGTAGGCCTAGCTGCTTCGACGTTCGCTGTTAAGCTTCTTGTCGTTCGGTGCCGTGTTTCTTCATTTCTCCGCTGACAGCAATAATTTTGTCTTCGAAGCTCGGAAAGCACGGCGCATTGCATAATGCTCTTTCCCAAAAGTCTGCTTCGCCTCATTACAGTCGTGTCACGCGGTGAAGCGTACAAGCGTAGGAAGGGGCAATTGTCGCGGGACACTGTATGTATTTCTTAATTTTACACGTGTGCACTCGCCCTCACCTGTCACAGTAGGAGCACCGATGTACCTAATAAGTGCACTGACAGGCATTCAGAGCATTTTCAGACGTACATGTGTCGATTTTAGCCCTTAAGGGCAGTAAAAGACAGGAATTTATTTTTTCGGACTGCCTGATTTTTTGGAAGTTTTCGCGGCCCCTAGGGGGTCTGAAAAATTGGACGTTGACTGTAAATTGACCAAGAGTATTCTTCAAATGGTCCGTGGGGCGAACGCGCGGCGAAAGGAGGACGAGAACAGAAAGGATCGACGCACTGAGGAATGAACGACCACTTCTTTGAAGGAGCCTGCGCTCAAAAAACAAATTGTTGGCTGATGCTGAGATGCAGGTGTCCCTCATCCAAACCAATATAAACTCTTTAAAGCAGTGAAACACAACACTGAGGCGTCTTGTGCGAGCTGAGAGTATGTCAGGACAGTTGCATGACACTGAGCATGCTATCAGTTCATAGAAATAGCTCATATTCGAAAATGTTTCCTTCTGTATGCATCTCCTTTTTATTTGTGCTAGAGAATTTCCAACTCGATTTGAAAATTTTTTCGAAGATATTTTATTTGCTGTGCATTTTAATAACCCCTCCCTTATATTTTTTTGAATAACATAAACACTACTCCTTAGTATTCAAATTGGATTAAGTCGGTTTTTTTTCCAAATTTTTTTCATATGCTTACTAGAGAGTGACAGCATAGGGCGATATGGTTTCAGCGCGTCTTGACATAAAGCATAGTTCTGCATCACTCAGGGAATTTTGCAAAGGCACTCAGGGAAAACCTGGAAAACTCAGGGAATTTGTAAATGTCAACTTGGTAGACACCCTGGTTTATGTGAGAGAAGTATGTGGATATCACGAGCTTAAGCCAATGTGCGGTACGCAGACAAAGCAGCTGCTACAACATGAACTGCATTGAGGGCCACACAACACATACTTAATTAAAGGTGCAAAATATAGGGGGAAGCTTCAAAATACACTCTGTAGCACTGCAAAGTATAACATATATTGTATGTGTACAATAAATGTTAAAAAATACAATGCATCAATGTCCCATTTGCCTTCAAGTTTATTATGAAGTTCAAGTTTACTGAAGTTTATTATGAGCATATGTGCAACAGGAATCTACTGACACACCCGCAGTCAAGGTGGCTGTTCCAGGTGTGCTGGAACAGCCACCTCAGTGTAAGTGTGCCTCAGTGTAAGAAAAAGAAATTGGGTAAAAGTCGACACCAGTGCCACTGCTTCTTGCCTCTGACCTGCACGTGCCTCTGCGGCATCTTTGTGCACAAGTGTGCTGGCGTGGCGAGGCGTAGGAGTCATCCGAGATAAAGAGTATTGTTTACATGGAGAAGTGGCTGTTCACATTGCCTGTCACTTTCCCTCAAATGTTTCCTTGGCGACTAGGGTGACACACCCGTAGTCAAGGTGGCTGTTCGAGGTGTGCTGGCTGCCTAAACGAAATAAAAAAATGGCTGTGGCTTAGCTAAGGTTAAGCCCAGGATGCGAAGCATACTAGCCTTTATTTTAGTTGTTTAACCACTGTTTAGCCTGGTGAACTGCTGTTCCTTGGCTATATTTGGTTCGGCTAGACGAAGAAACAACTCATGCGTTACTCTGCTTCGCCTTCAAGAGTGGAACGCGACAGCGTTCCCGTCGACCCGCCAAGGGGTGTAAGACAATGGGCTACGGCGCAGCGACTACGCGCCCCGCATTGGACGCGGTGAGCGTCGAGCAACGCAGCGTTCGGCGCGGCAACGAAATGTGCGCCTGAGCAAGCGACGCATGCCTGAGCCTTAGAAAGAGCTCGTTTCTAAGGCAACACCGCATTCACTAGAGGCGCTTTTGTACCGCTTTGAAGCATCGTACTCGTGGCTCAGTGGTAGCGTCTCCGTCTCACACTCCGGAGACCCTGGTTCGATTCCCACCCAGCCCATCTTGCAAGCGTTGAGCCAAAGCCACCTAGAAACAAGCGCAGCTGCTTATATACCGCCGCGACGCCGCGAGCGACGGCGCGAGTTGCAGCCCCGTTTCTCCTCTGTCGTGACGTCACGGTGTCACGTGGTATGGCATGGGGTCAAAGGGCATTGAAGGCGACACCGCCGCGCCTGAGGAGCTGGGTTGAGCTCTAGTAATATGCTTCGCATAAAAGAAATTAGATGAATGTCGATACCAGTGCTATTACTTATCGCCTCTTACCTGCATTTGCCTCCATGGCCTCTTGGCTTGCGGAGTCTGTATGAGGGAGCTGCTATGGCTAGGCGTAGGCATTGTCTAAGCAAAAAAAAAAAAGGCCATTCAAATGGGGAATTATGGAAATAAATGCAGTTGTTATGTCTGCTTCTTGCACTCTTCTTGCCTAAAAGTTTTCAAACATTGTCTCCAGAACACACCAGCACTTTGACTGCTTCTGCTTTTTACCTGCAGGTGTTGCTGCGAGATCCTTAGTATGGCTGCGTGCAGCATTGTAACACTTGGTGGAGGCATTTGAAGTGCTAGCCAAGAATATAAAGAATCATCCTTGTCTGCACGAATGCTTTCAATTTCTAAATGCAGTGGTAACTATCACTATTGGTGCAAGGCCCCCCCACATCTATGTGGCAAGTGCCATAGCTCGAAACTGAATTGCTCCTTTAGTGTTTCACAAGGCATCTGATATGTCTACATTAGATGTGATGTGTTTGTTTTTATTTATCCCAGTGTGGAGAGAGCATCATTTTTTTTCATTTTTGCGTGTCTTGTTTTTTGGTTTATTTCTGAATTTATCATGATGCTAAAGTGACTTATGTAATGGCAATCAGCTTTTGTTTTGCAGAAAAACAATGCATTTCCTGACCCATTGTTTGACATCCCCTCACTCGCATGATTGTGCAGAGTATTCTACCTATATTGACTTGCTTGACCTCCACTAAAGAGTCTTGCATTTTCAAATGCGACTCTTTCCTTAAAATCATTCGACACTTCTCACAATTTCTGTACCTTGGGCTTCTGATACTCTGCAGTCACCATTTTTGCTTGTTTCTGACTAGAAATATCTTCTTCAATTTAGAGCTTAAATTTTACTTTTGGAACACATGGAAGGGCTTGCCATTGCATATCTGCATAAAAGGGAAACATGTTTCATTAAACATTTGCAAAATCCAATTGAAGATTGATGAATGCAGCTTGCAGTGTGATATGACTGAATGAGCCATAAAAGTAACTCATCTCACTTGGTAAATGAAAGCACATATTAGTGTGATGCACGAGATACGTTACACTAATGTGGTGGGTTCTCTTGCTTATACAGCAAAATAATGGGTGCGCGAGAAAAAAATTATTTTTCCATAACCCTTGTACACACTGACTTAAGAAAAATGAGCTGGAGCTGTCCACATGATGTACTTATTTTACCTGCGAGTATGGTCAACAAAAATGTGTTACAGCTGCTTAGTGGTATTCGGGATTATAGTATTGCATATGTGCCTGCTGTCGAAAATAATTGAATTTTGAAAATGCTCGCTGGGATCTGATGTGCATATCTGCAGTTTATGGATACATGTAAAAGACTCGGCATCAAGTGCAAGTGAACGGTCCGACAGGCCCGGAGTCGATCATGCAAATAGATTCGCTGCACAAATATGTGACCAGAAAAGATATTCCACATGAAATGGCATGCAAGGAAGTGTTGAAAATATTGCACAGTTAATAAAACGCCTACGCTATTAATATGTGGGTTGATGCACTCGCTATGCAAAACGGAGGTGAGGCGTGCAGACAGCTAGGACACAAGAGTAGAGTATTTACAAGCAAAGAACACGAGCGCCGCCCACTTCTCTACTCTTGTGTCCTGTCTGCACGCCTCGCCTCTGTTTTGCATAATGAATCCTCACTAATTAACTAGCTCAGCTTTCTGTCGTTCTAAGTCTCGATGCACTCGATTTCGTCGGCATTAGGCACTTGCCTCTTGATTACATCGTTGCACAGAAATACTCGGCATCATGGCTGTTTTTCTGCTGTGGCCTTTGTAGAAGCATGATTGTTCAAAGTGCAACAATTAAACAGATTCTTTGAGTTGCTTGTGGCTTCGCCAGTACAATTCCGGTGCGCTGGTCCGCCTGTCCAGCAATTTGCTACTGAAGGGAAACCAGCAAATAAAAACACCGCTCCGCATGTAGAAAAATGCTCTACTGTGACGCTTCTCAAGCGATTGTGATGCACCACAAGAGCTGCCTACTCGCGTGATATTCTCAACAAAGAGATAAGTACAGTCTTGGTCAAAAAACTTGAACCCGCTGTGAACGGCCGGGGAGCAACTGCGCTCCGCTATCGCGGCGCTGCCATCGTCGGCGCGCGCCGCTGCTCGCTTGCGTCGAGGATAAACAGGGCGAGTGAAGCATATGTCTCTTACTCTCAAGCGTTGTTTGATAACAGCGCTCGTGAAAAACTAGTGCGGCGAACGCGGCGCGAACGCGACGGTGGCGAAGCGGAAGCCACACGACCGGCTATACCATGCCGTTTGCAGCGTACGCTGGTTGAGCCGGCGGGGGTCTCTGGCGACCGCTGTCAAACGCGATAGGCTCAAATTTCACAATTCCGAGTGTTGTAGTCATTAGTTACTGCTTTCAGGGTCCAAATTAAAGGAACAGCGCTATGACGAGTCCTGCGCATGCTCGAACACGGGCACTTTGCGAGGATCGTAGCTGAGATCTGACTTAAGCAGCTTAATGATATATTAAATAGCGTGCCACAATGGCATCTCGTATTTGTAATCATGAATGTCACAAGTAGCAAATTAATCAAGAAAGCATAAGTTTCAGGTGGCACCTGCGTCTTTTGACGAAATCACAGGGGAGAGCATGCCTTTAAGGCATTGTGTGTGGCGTGGCCTGTGGTTGCCCCGAACAATTGCAGCTTGCCCATGTGCTTGACTGTAAACTAGCCAAGGTCTCTGGTTTAAAGGACGCTACGTATGTCTCCTTTTTTTTTAACTGCCTGTGAAGCCCTCTCTCGTAGAGACGAACAATACCTCAGTAAACTATATATAAAATACTTCTTTCAGTGAACCCGTCATAGCGACAGCACCGCCAGTGTGACGCCGGCCGTCACTATGAGAAAATCCTATATTCTCGTGGCCCTGGTCTACTTTACGCGATTCAAACGCGTGATACCCAATCGAAATGGGATGAACTTACACTGGTCTCATGTGTGCATGAAAGTGGGCCCTATAGAGAATGAAGCAGTATGCACGAAGATATGAAAAAAGGCGAGGTAGTGGGCACTTTCCAAAATACCGAGGGAATGGGTCTAACTCAATCGGCTACCCAGGCAAGGCAAACGTCTTCTAGTCCCGAAAAGTTTTCATAATTTCACTGTGGGTTTAATTAAACAAATTCAACGGCAAACGCACTCATTTGGTCGTTCCTTAATGGAGAAGCGCGGTCAACGTATTTGAAATATTACAACGGTGGTTCCAGGCCTTTTATGAAGAGAGCCTTTGTAGCCGAAAATACTGCTTCTGGTCTTTTCTAAACAAACGATGATTGAATTGCCCGCATATTGCAATAGAACCTGGAAGAACGCTAGACAGCAATGAGAGATTTTGTTAACTTTTGTTTTCATCGCACTCAGAAACACATTCACAATGTTTATCTAAAAGCATAATGCAATGGCTCTCGCCTTTAAAGTGTAGGATAAAATTGTAATAGGTAATTTCGATTATTAGGAAAAATTTATAGTATAAAGGGCTGCATGTAAGCCGGGCAGTTTCCCCCAGGCCACCGCATGGATGGATGGATGGATGATTGTGGCTCAACCCTTTGAATCGGGCGGCGGCGACGCGCGCCACCTAGCCTTTAATCGTTCTATATGCATGCATACCTATGTATTTACTCCTTTACTTCTGCGTTGATATTGTCCACCAATCAGATAGCCTCCGTTTAGTTATTTCTACCTGTTCAAAGTCTATTCTACTTTCACTGTCTTTAAAACCCAAGGCTTTGAATAGTTCCCCGTTAGATTCAACTGCAGGGTGAAGTTGTTTACAAGCAAGTATCAGGTGTTCCGCCGTTTCCTCCTCCTCTCTACACGCCTCGCATACCAAATCTATCTCCTGGTATCTGGCTCGGTACGTTTTTGTCCTCAGTACACCTGTCCTGGCTTCGAACAACAATGAGCTTCCCTTAGAGTTATCGTAAATATTTTCTTTGGCTATTTCCTGCTTAAACGTCCTGTATGTCTCCAATGCCGATTTGGTTTGCATCTCTGTACTCCACATACCCCTCTCTGCCTCCTTAACCTTTTTCTTGACAGATGATTCCTTACTTGTTCCCCCGCTACTGCCCAAGTATTTGCTTGTCAATTTTCTAGTTCGTTTCCTCCACCTCGTGTCAACATTCCTCGTGTATAAGTAACTGAAAACCTTCCTAGCCCACCGAATTTCCCCCATTTTTCTCAATCGCTCCTCAAAGGCTATCTTGCTACTAGCCTCTCTGCCCTCGAAAGAAGACCATCCCAGATCCCCCTGCACTCCAAGATTTGGTGTCTTGCCATGTGCTCCCAGAGCGAGCCTACCCACCCCACGTTGCCTAATTTCCAACTGTTGCCGGGTCTCTGTTCTAATACATAGAACCGCATTGGCAAAAGTCAGGCCTGGTACCATTACCCCCTTCCATATCCCTCGTACTACCTCGTACCTATTGTAGTTCCACAGTACCCTACTCTTCATAATCGCTGCACTTCTGTTACCTTTGGTCGTTAGATATTTTTCGTACTCTGTCAGATACTCAATGCCATTATTTATCCACACCCCAAGGTACTTGTATTTATCGACTATCTCCAGCGTGGCCTCCTGTATCTTATGCTCGCCGCAACTGTTATCATTAAAAATCATGACTGCTGATTTTTCTTTGCTAAACTTCAAGCCTAATCTGTCTCCTTCTGTACCACATATGTCCATTAATTCCTGCAGATCTTCTGCATTGTCAGCCATTAATACAATATCATCCGCGTACATCAGTCCTGGTAATGACTGTTCAATCAATTTTCCTTGCTTGAGAAATGATAGGTTGAAGCCGAGTCCGCTTTGCTGTATTTTGGCCTCTAGGCCTTGTAGGTACAGCATAAACATCAGAGGCGACAATGGGCACCCCTGCCTAAGCCCCCGCCGAATCATTACAGGCTCCGAAACCTGCTTTTCCCATTGTATAATCACCCGGTTACCTTTATAGATATCTTTTAAGAAATTGGTTACTCCATCTTGCACTCCTAAAGTTTCCAGAATGCCCCACAAGCCCTCTTGAAGTACACTGTCATAGGCTCCCTTGATGTCCAAAAAAGCCAGCCATAGGGGTCTGTGTTCCTTTTCAGCTATTTCAATGCACTGTGTTAGCGAGAACAGATTGTCTTCCAGCCTCCTATGCTTCCGGAACCCATTTTGTAGCTCTCCAAGTATCCCCTCGTTCTCTACCCATGCCTGCAGTCTGTCCTTTATAATCTGCATAACCACCCTGTAAACCACTGACGTCACTGTTATAGGCCGGTAGTTATTTATGTCAGCTTTGTCCCCCTTTCCCTTATATATCATTCTCATCCTACTTAGCTTCCATTCGTCAGGTACTTTACCATCCACTAGCATTTTGCTCACCACCTCCCTCAATGCTTTCTTAGATTTCGGGCCCAATTTCTTTATTAACATAATTGGAATACCATCGGGGCCTGCCGATGTGCTACTTGGTACTCTCTTCTCCGCCCTTTCCCACTCTTTTTGTCCAAGCGAAAGCAGTGGGTTGACCGGGCTATCCCTCTCCGACGTACTGCATGTACCATTTGTCTGTTTTGTAAATTTTTCCCTCATCATGGTTCCTATATGCTCCATTGCCCCCTCTCCTTCTAACCGAGTACCTTGAGCTGTTACTATATACCTCTGCTCTAGGCTTGTCCTATTACCCAAGGAGTTCAGATGTTGCCAGAATTTCCTAGCTGCCTGTTTATCTTTTTTATAGCTTATTTTTGACAGCCATTGGGACCCTTTTGTCTTGATTTTCTCGTTGATCAAACAGGATGCTTCCCTTTTGCATTTTATGTAGTTTACCCATTTCCTCTCTACTTCTGCTTCAGGTTCTCCCTTACTTTTGGAATACCTGTGTTCCCTGGAGGCTTCCTGACGTTTTTTTATGGCCTTCTTAACCTCTTCATCCCACCAGCTCTTGAGTTTTCGTATCCCTTGCCTTGTTTTCCTGACTCGCGCCTTACCTAGCTCACGCTCAAATAGTCTCATTAACTTTGGGTAAGTCCAATCAGTTTCAGTACCCTCTGATACTTCCTCTTCAATTTGTTTGGCCGCTATTTCCACTTCGTCTTCTGAGTAAAAAATCACTTCTGGCGTTTCCTCGCGCGTCGTTCGTGTTTTAGTTTCCCTCTTAAAACTCAACTTGATACGTTTGTGGTCGCTACCTATACTTCTGGAGCCCTGTTCATCTATAATCATGGCTCCTAATCTATCGTACATCCTATGTGACATTAACGCATAATCTATTGTCGAGTGTCGACCCCCTACCTCCCATGTTATGGTCCCGTCACACTTTTCAGTAGAGTTACAGACAACTAAGTTAAGCCTCTCACACATATCCAGCAGCATGTTACCTGTGGAGTCTGTGTGCCGGATTTACTCGCATGAAGCGCCGTACCACGGCGGCCGAAAAACGACCTCGCACCTGGCAGAACGAACGTTGCACTACTTTTTCACGAGCCCTGTTATCAAAAGATGCTTGAGAGTGAGAGATATGATTCCCTTGCCCTCTTTATCCTCAACGCCAGCGAGCAGCGGGGCGCGCCGTTTAGCGCGCCGGCGGCGGCAGCGCCGCGACAGCGGAGCGCAGCCGCTCCCCGGCCGTTCACAGCAGGTTCAAGTTTTTTGACCAAGACTGTACATTCGTTTACTTACATGTGAAGGTATATGCCAGACCACTTCGGGGCTTCGGTGGCACATAAGGCACGAGTGTGCCATAGCGTCCGATGTCGACGCGCGATCGCATGTCAAACCAAAGCCTCAAACCTAAACTGTACGAAACTACTACGCATCCAAAAAACAGATTCGAAACGAAACCGAAATTCGCGTCATCCTTTATTGCATGAACGCGTACATCGTGATTTACATAAGTCACGGACTTAGCGATCGCTTTCTGTAAACTTAATATTAACGCACCACCTTCATAAAGCCATCAGGTATGCGTATTTAGATGACAAAGCATAAGGTGACCTGTACTTGTTTTCAGCTTTTTCAATAGTAATTGCGCTGGCCACATTGACCAGTAGCAACAGGGCTATAGAGGCTAGAAGGTTTTCCTTCTAGCCTCTGTAACAGGGCGGCGCCCTAGAGGTTCCCACTTTTCCGGCCCAGCTTTTCCTCTAGAGTTGTTCTACTAACTCTATGGGCGCCGCCAGGCGCGGGGGCGTGGCCTCCAGAAGAAGGCGATGGTGGCGATCTCTGGATTTTCAATAAAAAATGTTTCAGCGCGGATCCCTCGTTGGACTCACTCTCCGAATCTAGTACACTCTACTGCGGGATATATTCAGGTGATTCGCATGGAGGACGGAAACTAATAGCGTCCTCGATCACCTGCACCAGTGCGCACTTTCATCCTCGATCAACCGCACCGGTGCGCACCGACCATCCTCGATCACCGGAAGCGCACACTGATGGAGCGGTTTTCCGTTGCCCCGTCTTGCACCGAGAAAATCGGCGGTGCGCCGGGGTTCAATCCCAGCAAGCACTGCGGGACGCGCGACGCGCGCGCGCACAGCCGACTGCCGAACCGCAGACGCCAGACGCTCTGGCCCGATAGCTTGCTGCAGTTGCAACGGAGTTGGCGGAGTTAGCTAGTGGAGATGTCGGCAGTGAGAAAGGAAGCGCCAGTAGTTGCCACAATCGATGAGCTTTCTTCAAGTTTGTCTGACAGCGAAGACGACGTACATGCTGATCGACCGCGTCCTAAGACAATGTGGTGAAGAGCGACCGAAAGTGGACAGGTTCGTTGAACGGATCGTCAGGATTAATTATAATATCCATTGGTGTTTGCTTGCAACCAGGTATGTCGGAGCACGCCGTTTGACAAGGTTCGAGCGCTTGCCACGGATGCTCAGCATCCTGCAAACAATAAAATGTGCGCGCGCGCGTGTTCGCGCACGTTTTGCGCGCCAGGGATAAAGTGGCGCTGCATGCAAGCACCCTGCACGGGGCGCAGTTTTGTCCTCGATGTTGTTGACCCTCCGCAGTGCGCCACCACCGCGGTGCAAATCGCACCTTTTTGGTTTCGGGGCCATCCCGGGGCAAGGTGATCGAGGACGCTATAAGGAGAGGCCCTACCCCCTCCGCGCGCTAGGAGAAAAGTGTGGAGGAAATGTATTTCGCTAGAATAGCAGCTTGGGCTTGTTGGTTTTCCATCCTGCTAGTAACAGCGCAAAATGTAGACAAGGGACGAGACAAGAAGACACCACAAGCGCTGACTTTCAACAACGTTTATTCCGAAAGAAACACGGCATCTTATAAACATTGCCATCACGTGTCGCAGTCACGTGATCGCACATCATGTGAAACAAGCACTTTTTTCTTTTGTGCGTGTTTCTTTCGGAATAAACGTTGTTGAAAGTCAGCGCTTGTGGTGCCTTCTTGTCTCGTCCTTTGTCTACATTTTGCGCTGTTACTAGCAGGGTGTGGAGGAAATGACGTAGTAGGTTCTCTTTTTTGCTGAATTTTTATTTCTTTGCCGTGGTGGCTACTCCTTTCGGGCCACAATAGCGGCTTTGTTATGGTTCTGTGCGCTCACACGTGTTGCTCCGTAGGTTTCGTACCGTGGCAAAGGCGCCGTGCGGGCAGGTTCGCGTTGGTCTCCGTGTTTTGTTGCGCTGCGTTAGCTGGACCGTGCTCTCCCGGATTTTGCTGTGGCCAGGTGGGACACGAGGGACTAAAGTTCGTGAAATGAATGCGCATGCAACGCTGTCCGCAATGTACCGCACCACGGCAATGGCAACGGACGAAGGAATATCCGCGGGAAATATTGCCCTCTTTGGCAGAATCATGCTAACGTGCTAATGATTGTGGGTCCGAGCAGCACGGTTGCGCGCAGCGCGGCGTGGTTTCGCGAAAAATGTAAACAAGAGAGGAGAGCTGGCCCGATAGGCGGCATAATCTATTAACGTTGATAAGCGGAGCAACGCCATGATCAGCGCCAACTTCCGGCTTCACTTTCGCTTCTCAAAGAGTGACGTCAGGGCCTCTGAGTTTCCTACGGTGCTCCCTTAAGAAATTCCCATAGACGACCGCACGCCAAGTTTCATCCTAGACGCCAGCGCTCGTTTCTCCCCTGGCGGAGCGATTTCATCTCCAACGGGTGTAGGTTTCCGCCGCCGCCTCCCTTCGCGGTCGCGCCCGCGCTCAGTTCGCGCTGCGCGCGAAACGTCTCTTGTTTGCGACGGCGCCTCTTCGGATGACCGTAAATTGTTATTGTGTTGTTAACTGTCACGACAGCAATGTAAACATGAAATGGTTGATGCCACCAGTGAAATTCTGCCGATTCACAAGAAAATGGTACGAAAGAAGCAGACGACAGACATGGATTACTGCAGTGCGCCGAGCGAAGTAAACAACTGGCAAACGAAGCGAGCTCGTTCATTGATCACTCCTGAGTGTATGACGGTTTCTATATGTAACCCACGTGAATTTAATAATTACTCGGTACATAATCCTTTTATTCATATAAAAACTTTAAGTTCAACGAGCGCTTGTCCTGTCTTCTTTCTCGTGTTTCGTTTGTGTGTGCGCTGCCCAAGAATGGAAACCACGTCTGTTGTATGCGCTAGCAGTGGCCGAAGTTCACGCGTGCCGAGAAATTGAATATGTGCATGATGCATTGAACATAACCGGAGTTCATTCCCGCTTCACCACTGCACCGATCGATCGGGTTACTGGACGATACACACCCGCGTCTTGGTCGCGCCGGCATTGCTGAAGCAGGAATGATTAATAATACTTTCAACTTCCGTCTCTTGAGTACTGTTAAAAAATGACCAAGCTGTCTACATTGCTGCCTCTATTCCATATTGTAGGAGACGTACTAGTTAAAGTTGTGTGCGCATGTCGTACTTGTGCTATGCGGCGATATATCTTGTTTATTTCCGCACATTGTCGATAGAAATCCGTTGTCGCCATCAGATACAACACGGATTTGTAGCAAACATAATGTGAGAAACTACAAAAATGACTTTAGCTCGTAGGTGCCGTATGTATGTGCCGCATCGTATGTGCTGACGATTTTTCCGGCGGCACATACGATGTCGTTTCCAATTACCTGCTCAGCGTCACTTACATGGTTAAGCAGACGCTGCCCTTTCGCCGCATTGCAGCCATCAAAATAATCGTCAAGCGTACCGATCTTCTTAAAGGCAAATATAGCGTGTGCAGTTTGTTTCACACTAAGGGGAAAACTCGGAACGTATTGCATCGCGATGCGGCAAGCAATGGAGTCGTGCGGCGGCAGCAGCTCGAGCAGGCGCACACGCTTGAGGGGCGGTGTCGTGATCTGCGTCGTCTGCTACGGCGGCGGGCGCTGGCCGCATTTTCGGGAAGCGTGGTACTGTCAGGGGCAGTGCACCGATTTTATCGGTACTGCGGGAACTGAGCTGATATTCTTTACTAAACGTTGTGCGTCGCCAAACTCTGATCCTTCATTGGCGATAATGGAGTTCCACAAACTTCTTTTGACAGCATGGTTCATTTGTTCTTTCGAAAGGCCGGAGTACTGCGCGTGTGCACGTATATTTCTTCACTGTGTGTGCTACCGTAATGAGCAGCGACAAAACGCACCAAGATGTGCGCGCAACGTGCTCAGTCTTTGTTTGGCTCGAAAAGAAAACAGCACTCAACAATGGGAGTCGAACACGATGAAACAAACGGATACGATTAAATGAAAGTTTTAGGTTCAGACAGTGAGCTGGAAGTGATTTTTCTCGACAATCATTCGCTACACCAGACAGACCCTGCCCGCCGGTGGGGAATTGAACACGTCACGCTCGGAACTTCAGTTAGTATCTCGTCATGTCCCCAGCGGCAGCGATGACAGCGCTCATCCTGGAAGGCAGTGAAGTGTAGAATGACTTGATCAGGGATGTGTTCATTCGCAGCACGTCTCAGTCGCTGACGATGGTGGATCGAAGCCTATCCTCGGGCGACTGATAGAGGGGATGCTGCGCCAGCGATACTTTCAACGAGCCCCAGACATTTTAAATGATGTTGGCGCCCGGGGATTGAGGCGGCCGCTCCAAGCGAGTGACTGCGCGCTCTTCTAGCAGTTCTTGCACAGCACGAGCTGTGTGGATCGGCGTCCTATCGCGTTAGAATATATAGTCGCCTTCCAGAAACGGGCCGTCAAGAATGTATGGAATCAGTACGTCGTCTATGATTGCCCTGCAGCGATGAACTTACATTCGAGGCGTATCAGTGGGCGTCGCGCAACGCTTAGCAAAGAATACCGGCTCATTTCACGCAGTAACGATGTGATCGGCGCCCTGCACCTGACAGTGGAACGTTTCCCGACAATGCGGCCAGCGCGCGCCGCCGTAGCAGACGACGCCGTTCAAGATCCCGCCCCTCGAGCACCTGCGCGAGCTGCTGCCGCCGCCTGACTCAAGCGCTCGCCGCATCGCGATGCAATGCGCTTCGAGTTTTTCCCTAAATGTGAAACAGACTGTACACCGCCCTTCGAAGGAAATGTCCACGCGCAAACACGTAGGCACACACCGCGCGCGGCACGAAACGTGCCCAAACACGCGCAGTGAAGGAGGAAATCAAGGCGGCGCGAACGAGAGATGGGAGAGGGGTACCACCCGCTAATAGAATTTTGCTTCGCATGCGGCGCTCTCAACGCCGGCGCAGCAGCGCCGCTCTCGGTGCCGTTCTTGTCTATAGACGGTGGCGCCAGATTACCCTCTAGGTGTTATAGTGAGAAACTCTATGAGTTCTACCATTACAACGCCTCCTTTATAGAGATGCCTGCCGCGTGCGCCGAAAACCTGCTGCCCTTACCTTTCCCCTTTTCCTCCTTTTTACTCGAGGCGGTAGCTAGCGATCGTTGCGGTGGTCGCTTGCAACACATGCGCGCATGCGCACATCACCGCATGGCAGTGCGGCCGGCGCACCTGAACATCCGGGGGCGATGTTCAGGTCCCTGTTGCATACTAACTCTATGCCTGTTGCTACAGGTCAATGTGGCCAGCGCAATTACTATTGAAAGAGCTGAAAATAAGTACAGGTCACCTCATGCTTTGTCAACTAAAAACGCATACCTGATGGCTTTATGAAGGTGGTACGTTAATATTAAGTTTACAGAAAGCGATCGCTAAGTCTGTGACTTATGTAAATCACGATGTACGCATTCATGCAATAAAAGATGACGCGAATTTCGGTTTCGAATCTATTTTTTGGATGCGTAGTAGTTTCGTGCAGTTTAGGTTTGACATGCGATCGCGCGTCGACAGCGGACGCTATGGCACACTCGTGCCTTATGTGCCACCGAAGCCCCGAAGTGCTCTGGCATATACCTTCACATATAAGTAAACGAATGTATCTCCTTGTTGAGAATATCACGCGAGTAGGCAGCTCTTGTGGTGCATCACAATCATTTGAGAAGCGTCACAGTAGAGAATTTTTCTACATGCGGAGCGGTGTTTTTATTTGCAGGTTTCCCTTCAGTAGGAAATTGCTGGACAGGCGGACGAGCGCACCGGAATTGTACTGGCGAAGCCACAAGCAACTCATATAATCTGTTTAATTGTTGCACTTTGAACAATCATGCTTCTACAAAGGCCACAGCAGAAAAACAATACGTCTGATGCCGAGTATTTCTGTGCCACGAAGTAATCAAGAGGCGAGTGCCTGATGCGGACGAAATCGAGTGCATCGAGACTTAGAACGACAGAAAGCTGAGCTAGTTGGTAAGGATTCATTATGTAAAACAGAGGTGAGGCGTGCAGACAGGACACAAGAGTAGAAAAGTGGTCGGCGCTCGTGTTGTCCACTTCTCTACTCTTGTGTCCTGTCTGCACGTCTCACCTCCGTTTTGCATAACGAGTGCAGCAACCCACATATTAATAGCGTAGGCGTTTTATTAACTGTGTAATATTTTCCACACTTCCTTGCATGCCATTTCATGTGGCATATCTTTTCGGGTCACAAATTTGTGCAGCGAATCTATTTGCATGATCGATTCCGGGCCTGTGGGACCGTTCACTTGCACTTGATGCTGAGTCTTTTACATGTATCCATAAACTGCAGATATGCACATCAGATCCCTGCGAGCATTTTCAAAATTCAATTACTTTAGACAACAGGCACATATGCAATACTGACATAATCTCAAATACCACAAAGCAGCTGGGACACATTTTTGCTGACCATACTCGCATGTAAAATAAGTAGATTATGTGGACAGCTCCAGCTCATTTTCCTTAAATCAGTGTGTACAAGGGGTATGCAAAAATAATTTTTTTTCTCGCACACCGGTTATGTTGCTGCATAAGCAAGAGAACCCACCACGTTAGTGTAACGTATCTTGTACATCAAATATGTGCTTTAATTTACCAAGTGAGATGAGTTACTTTTATGGCTCATTCAGTCAAATCACACTTTAAGCTGCATTCATCAATATTCAATTGGATTTTGCAAATGTTTAATGAAACATGTTTCCCTTTTATGCAGATATGCAATGGGAAGCCCTTCCGTGTGTTCCAAAGGTAAAATTTAAGCTCTAAATTAAAGAAAACATTTCTAGTCAGAAACGAGCAGAAATGGTGACTGCAGAGTATCAGAAGCCCAAGGTACAGAAATTATGAGAAGTGTCGAATGATTTTAAGGAAAGAGACGTATCTGAAAATCCAAGACTCTTTAGTGGAGGTCAAGCAAGTCAATATAGGTAGAATACTCTGCAAAATTATGCGAGTGAGGGGATGTCAAACAATGGGTCAGGAAATTCACTGTTTTTCTGCAAAACAAAAGCTGATTGTCATTACATAGGTCACTTTATCATGATAAATTCAGAAATAAACCAAAAAACAAGACACGCAAGAATAAACAAAAAACATTTATTGATGCTCTCTCCACACTGGGATAAATAAAAACAAACACATCACATCTAATGTGGACATATGATAAGCTTGTGAAACACTAAAGGAAAACTTCAGTTTCAAGCTATGGCACTTGCCGCATAGATATGGGGGGCCTTGCACTAATAGTGATAGTTACCACTGCATTTAGAAATTGAAAGCATTCATGCAGACAAGGATGATTCTTTATATTTTTGGCTCCCACTTCAAATGCCTCCACCAAGTGTTACAATGCTGCACGCAGCCACACTAAGGATCTAGCAGCAACACCTGCAGGTAAAAAGCAGAAGCAGTCAAAGTGCTGGTGTGTACTGGACACTATGTTTGAAAACTTTTAGGCAAGAAGAGTGCAAGAAGCAGACATAACAACTGCATTTATTGCCATAATTCCCCGTTTGAATGGCCTTTTCTTTCTGCTTAGACAATGCCTACGCCTAGCCACAGCAGCTCCCTCGTACAGACTCCGCAAGCCAAGACGCCGTGGAGGCAAATGCAGGTAAGAGGCAAGAAGCGATAGCATTGGTATCGACATTCATCTAATTTCTTTCTTTTTCTTTTGTTTAGGCAGCCAGCACACCTCGAACAGCCACCTTGACTGCGGATGTGTCACCCTAGTTGCCAAGGAAACATTTGAGGGAAAGCGACAGGCAATGTGAACAGCCACTTCTCCATGTAAACGATACTCTTTCTCTCGGATGACTCCTACGCCTCGCCACGCCAGCACACTTGTGCACAAAGATGCCGCAGATGCACGTGCAGGTCAGAGGCAAGAAGCAGTGGCACTGGTGTCAATATTCACCCAATTTCTTTTTCTTACACTGAGGCAGCCAGCACACCTCGAACAGCACCTTGACTGCGGGTGTGTCAGTAGATTCCTGTTGTACATATGCTCATAATAAACTTCAGTAAACTTGAACTTGATAATAAACTTGAAGGCAAATGGGACATTGATGCATTGTATTTTTGAACATTTATTGTACACAGACAATATATGTTATACTTTGCAGTGCTACAAAGCGTGTCTTGAAGCTTCTCCCTATATTTTGCACCTTTAATTACGTATGTGTTGTGTGGCCCTCAATGCAGTTCATGTTGTAGCAGCTGCTTTGTCTGTGTATCGCACATTGGCTTAAGCTCGTGATATCCACATACTTCTCTCACATATAAAAATAAAGTTCTATGTAGTCCTCAGTGTTACAACAAAAAATGAAAGTAAACAATCCGATCGCGGAATTGTGTTTATTACAGATTCCTATGACAGTTACTAACAAGTTGACAACTTGAATTGGTCAATCGGTCCATAGCCTCCTCTATTTTTCAAAAATAAAGGATGCTATGATCCGTCATGGCAAGGAATTGTATGCATACATAAAAAAGGGGGTATGTGTGTGTTTGTAGTGCAGGGTATAGGATTAGGGCGGTACAAAAAAATGTACCAACACCGTCCTCTAGACCCATTCCGTTAAGGTACCGTAACAAAGCGTATTATGCATACAGTTCATACAACCAACTCTGATATTACTACAGACGCCAGGCGACGCGAGCTACATTTGTCATGACGCATTCGCGACTGCACCGGATGGCCTCCACATTCTCGTTAATCGTGCTCACTGCACCGAGGCAAAAGAAAGATCATGGGCGCAGGTGCCTTTAAAGTATCTCGACCTTGCGAGGCACGGCTGCGCGTGCCAGGGAAGCTGTCTGTGCGAACACTCCCTGGCACATACCTGCCTCGGCGGCCCCAACCTACGTACCGCGTTCTGCCTCGAGCTTTGATCCCCCCACTGTCCCTTGGGTGCCCTGGAGTTCCTGCGCCGCCTGCTCTATTATCATCTCAGGTGCTCCCCTGAGACTTCCGTTTGTCGGTTACATGTGCCCTACGGCTGGATCATTACTTATAATAATAAAAAAACACGATCTATCGTCGCGACGATAGATCGCGAAAGCGGCTTTTGCAACATACCGCGCCCGTGCGAAGAGAATTACGGAAGAAGGATCGACATTTGGGAGAGTTGGTACTGGTTGAACATCTTGAAGGGGCAGCGCAATAAGACGATGACAGAAGACAGGAAAGACACAGGACAGCGCTGAACTCACAACTAACTTTATTCGAAGGCATACACACACTTATGTACACAACCCATCGCCACGTGCTCTCCCGTCCATGGCGTCATTATCAGTGCGCAGGCAAAAAACACGAAACACCATTTAATTTAATGCTACGTTATGAAGCGGCTTAAAAATTCAAATTCACTATCATGCAAGTTTATCGATGGCATGCTTACACAACGCGACCCTTTTTTTCTGATATAGAAGGCCTCAATAATCTCCCTCGTAGTCTGATTTTTGTGCGTGGAAAGTACTGTGGTGTTTTTATATATTGGAGTGCACCCATGCTCAGAGCAATGCCGCGCGACATGCGAGTAGGCATTACCCGTTAGTGAGCGCCTATGTTCAGATAATCTAATATTGAGGCAGCGACCTCTTTGACCTATGTATACGTGACCGCAGGAAAATGGAAGTTGGTAAACGACTCCCATTCTACAGTGCACAAACGGGGAAGTATGCTTAATAGTGCAGCCTGCGCACTGATAATGACGCCATGGACGGGAGAGCACGTGGCGATGGGTTGTGTACACAAGTGTGTGTATGCCTTCGAATAAAGTTAGTTGTGAGTTCAGCGCTGTCCTGTGTCTTTCCTGTCTTCTGTCATCGTCTTATTGCGCTGCCCCTTCAAGATGTAGAATTACGGAACGCCAACGAGGAATCTGACCACAGCTTCGAGCTCGTAACCTCGTCGAGTGACACTCCTGCAACAGGCGTGACCGCTGAAAACCGCATACCGTCGGAAACTTGAACAGGATCATCTCTCGGTTGCATAACTGCCAGCTGTACGGCCAACATGGACCACACCCACACCGTCCCGCAACATAGAATAAAGAACCAACTTATAAAGCTCAAACACACGCCTAGGCACCATAACACGGCTGCACGCACACTTCACAACACTACAAGCGAGACGCCACGCTACAGTGCTCTAGAATATGGGCTCTCCATATTCTAGAGCACTGCTCTCCATATGCTCTCCATATTCTCTCCATATTCTAGAGCACTGTAGCCACGCTGCTACGCTGCTACTCTGTTGCCGGAATTAAACTGACTACTGTCACCAAGTCTAGCAAGCGTCTCATGAGCTGGCAACCTCGGCGCGTAGCAACATGGCGGCGCTCTTGCGGTTCCCACGGATACAGTGTACTAGATCCACGGAGGAAGGAAACTAAGGAGAGGATACCCCCTCCGCGCGCTAGAAGAAAAGTGTGGCGGAAAGACGTATAGGTTCTCATTTTGTTTGCTGCTCTTTTATTTCTTTTGCTGCATGGCCACGCCTTTTGGGCCACAATGGCGGCGTTGTTCTGATTTTTTGAGCGCTCACACGTGTTGCTCTGGTAGGTTTCGTGCCGTGGCAAAGGCGCTGTGTGGGCGGGTTTGCGTTAGTCACCGTGTCTTGTTGCGCTGTGTTACCTGCACCGTGCTCTGCCGGATGATGCGCGAGCGCGCGCGCTCCGCGCGCGAAACCACGCGCAGCGCGGCGTGGTTTCGCGAAAGATGTAAACAAGAGAGGAGGGTGGCACAAAAGGCGGAGCATCGCCATGAGCAGCGCCAACTTCCGGCTTCACTTTTGCTTCACAAAGAGTGACATCAGGGCCTCTCCTTAGTTTCCTTCCTCCGTGGCGGTTCCCGAGTTTCATGGGCCCTATGGGTCATAGAGTTTCCTAAAAAATTACTAGAGGGAACTCTGGCGCTGCAGTCGTTGTCCTACCATGGGAATGATGGGAAGTACATGGATTTGTCTGATCTTCGTTCTTATGGATTCAAACGTTCTTGTGGCTTTGTATATTACGCTACATAAATCTTATTGTCGTATATTTCAGCGCAATCTATATTCTTCGAAGTGCAGAAGACGCCGGGAACGCGTACAATTGCTATTAATTGCAACGATTGAGCTTGTCTATGTGCCCAAATCGAAACGCGCCAAGCGTCTCTAGCGTCTCGAAGCACTGGCATGCCCGCGAGAAGCTCATAAGTGCGTTTCATTCGCTTGTCGATACATGCATCCGTGGCTTAATGGTTTCAATATCAGGCTTCTGTACTAGAGTCCCTGTGTTCGAATCCTGCCGTCGGGCAATTTTAATGATGTTTATTATTTATTACGCAATAAACTGTTGAAAATGACGAGTTTACAAAGTCAGAAAGCCGTTTGAAGCCAAAAGGACGAAGTTTAGGCAAATCCATGTACTTCCCATAATTCCCATGCTGGGACCATTCTGGTTTCGGGGCAACCCCGGGGCAAGGTGATCGATGAAGTTGAAGCCCATGCTTGACTAGTGTTCCTGTATATGCTCCCGCAGGGAGCAGAGTTGCGCATACCTTTTCCGGCGCCGCTCGCATCGCTATTGGCCGAGCGCGAAAAATGACGTCAAATGATCCGCTCCGCTGCGAAGCCAACTTTACGGGCGCATCGCCGACTCATGCGAACTCGTCGTTTCCGTCAGTGCCATCGCCATTGCAATTAGCGGACCGTCGATCGTGCCGCGTTGAGAGGAGCAGCTGCGGGTTTCAGGTACGGTATTCGACGACGTGAAGTCAAGGACCTTGGTGAAGTGATACGAAATGCATCGTACTGGCACTTGTATTCCAGTATGACGAAGTGCAGCGCACCACACCGCACAAACCGCACGGAATTCAGCCATAGGAGTAAATGCTTCAGCCGAGCAAACTAGCTGGAGGCACACTATAGTGAGAGTGTTGTTGCAAACAAGTCTTGGCTTCTTGACTTCGAATGCACCCTTCAGAGCTTAAAATTGAAATGAATAATATGTACCTCTCTCGTCAACCGCAATTTCTGAAGAGCTAGTACGTCTTTGCAGAAAGCACACAAGAGAAAGAGGACAAAACGGGTGCTATGTTGGCATATGCATATTTAGCTCTCTAGATGTAATAATTGTAACATATTCCTTCTCCGTGTGAAGTTTTGAGAACAGTAAAATTGATTCTATATATAGTCAATTTATTGTCTTGAAGTGCATAGGCTTATTTATTTTGTTAACTAATTGCTGCCATCGAAGCTAAGCCGCAATCGTATGTGTGCTAGCTTGTGAGCATCATGTATCAGCCAGTGGAACAAAAACTTGTCGTTCAATTAAACACGCTAGCAATCTACGTTGTACTTTGGCGAATGCTGTTTCCTGTGGGCGGGAGAGGAGTGAATGCACTGTTCAATGACGTAAAATTTCCTTGCCTCTGATGCGATAGGTCACAAAACTTTGTAACCTGGCTTTTTGGCCAAAGCCTGCTTCAGTGATTTCATTGATTTGATACAGTGTCTTCAACTGCTGGCTTTTCTCTGAGTGGTAAGAGATCAAGAAAAATATGTTGTCAGATTACAGTCTGCACTGTGTGAATAATTACTCTGCAAGTTTGCCATCTTGATGTCATAAGTGCAATAAAAATAACCTGTTGTTACTCCTAATAGCTTGTTGCCTTTCCAGTTTCTTTGAATTTTGCCCCCAAGGTTGCAAGAACCAGCACACTTGGCCTGCTGCCAGCAGCCGTTCATGCATTCCCTAGTATGAAATAAATTTGATCTAGAAGCTCTTGCATCTTGTATCTTTTTCTACTTGCAGATTTGCTGCTACTATATAGCTGATTAGTCTGCGGTATGAATGAATCGTAAAAGTAAGCTTTGCTTAAAATGTGCGCATGTGAACATTTGAAATGCGCTTAAATCTGTGTCTGCACCGCATGTATCGAAAACGTGCAGCTGTTGTGAACGATGGTTAGTGATAAATGACGCTCTGTTAACGGTCACTGACATAACTGCAGGCACGATAGCTCTCTTGGCGACGGTCATTATTCGGCTGGTTTCGGCAGCCAAAATGCGCTAAGTGTCCACCTTACGTGTGTGAAGTTTTAAACACTCTTTAAAACATTTCTTGCTTTCTGACAATGATAAAACAACTTCATATGCATGCTGAAAATCATTGCACCGCCTTTTGTGGCAACGTACTGCGCGTTTGCGAGCGAACTTCGGAGCTCTTCGAGCCACGGGAGTATTTTATTTTGCGGAATCGAAGGCGGTCCTACCCCCTATTTGTACGTTCATGTGTGTGTTTGTATATGCGTGTTTACATAGGTACATACAAAGTTTTGGTTGGTTGGAAGCCCACCCCCTCCAACTGCACGAATGACTCGTTCGAGTGTAGCCTGTATTAAGAAGTGCCCTTTGCTAAGCGCCTGCGAACAATTGGCGCTTGTAGCTCGCGACCACTACAGAAAAAGGCGGAACACCGCGCGGCAATTGGCTCCTGCGCGCGCGAGGAGTGGCTTCACTGCAGAGCTGGACCACGACGGCGGACCTATGCGCAACTCTGCTCCCTGCGGGAGCTTGACTTGATCCGAGTGACGCCTATCGGGAACGCGCCGAAGGAAACGCAGTGAGCATCTGTAGGCACGTTAACGCCAGGCGTCATCTAAATCAAGTCAAGCATGTGCTTTGACCTAAGTTGCATTTCTCCGTACGGGGGTTAGAGTCACTGAATATGCTATGCTACCTTTGGGAGCATATGCAGTAACTCTACGCTTTCTTAGTGTTCCTGTATATGCTCCCGTTGCGGGAGCATATACAGGAACACTACGCTCTCTGATTGAGCAGCGCCATCTGGCGTCTGCTCCGCTAAGTTCCATGCGCTACCGCTGCTTATTTTCGTACCACTGCGGAAAGTACAGTTTCCCTTCTGTAACGTTGGTTCTTCATTCTATGACATGGAGTTTCTATGGAAACTCTATGGAGTTTCCTACAACTCTATGGCCATGGCAATGCCTCCTTTACTAGATGCCAGCCGCGTTGCTCACTTTCCCATTGCGGCGGCGGTTCCCTTAGTTCGTGGCCTCCGCGATTCGCAGCAACGGCGCGCCGCCGGAGCCAATCGCGAAGGCCACGCTTAGTTGAAGTTAGTTCAGCATAAATTTCGTGAGGCGGCGCTCGTTGCCTTTTCAACTTCCGGCGGATGCGGACCTCCGAGATGGCAACAGACGCCATGGTAATCTCCGAGGCCGCAGCACGTGACGCAGACGTCCGCCACAAGCGGCGCTCGTTACCTTTTTGCTCCTGTGGACGAGGCTTCAGCGACTTCGTTCGTAGCTAAGTGCTCTTTTATCTTTATTAGCTAGTGTTTTGAAGTGTTTTCTTTTGCATGGAGTAGGGGCGCAAATTTTGAATTTTTGGTAGGAGTAGGAAACGTACCGGCTTTGTCTAGGTCTGGCGGCTCCCCCGTTAGGCCTAGGGGGTAGTTCCAAGGTCGATCCAAATAGGTCGCGAAGCTTCGGGCGAAAAGCGGTTCAGTACAGATTGTCACCGACATCAGCATGGGGGGTTATGGGAGCAGCGATTGAAGCGCGACTATGTTTGGAGGGAACAAACATTGGGAAAGAAAAACGCGTTTTTTAATTCAAACGAGACACAGTTAGATTCACTCAACGAAAATAAAATTCCTAGTCAATTTTATATATTCGTGATGAGTTAAGAAAATACGTTTAATTTTATTATTATTAATAAATGCATTTCTTTTCAGTGCCCATCGCTTCAGGGGGCGTTGACGCCACTCTCGCTCGCATGCAATGCACGTCTTGAAATGGACAGAAAGGCGCACTCGTATCACCTGTTGAAATACGCCCCCCTCGCAATTTGTGCTTTCTTGCTTGTCGAAGTTTGTCTGAAATTGGTGACGCGGGTAGCTTCACTGCTTCTTAATCTGTTCAGTCTAAAGTAGTGAGTTACGACCGCCAGACAATTGTGTAGTTGTTTTCGTGCGACTGCGCTGGCCGACGGACTTGGCATCCGACAATAGGATCAGCACTCTACACCTAAAGCATTCGTCGGCTTCCGAAGAAAGTATGTTCTGCGCAGGGATGCGATCTCGACAACCGTACGGCTGGCCTTTTCCTGCATCGCTTTCCACGCTGAAAGCTCGAAATGCCCACGGGGCATTTGAATATATAGCTCCAAAGGAAGAACAACAAAACAAAGTTCGCGCCTTCGAAAACAAAATGACGTCACTTCTGCTTTTAACGGACATGGCGTCACGTTATTTTTTCTTCCGCCGGAAGTGTTCCCACCACATACAGATGGCGCTAAGCCCCATGAACCGGCGATGGACCGCCATGTTTTGAACGTATGGGCTCCTATGGAAGCTTCGTAACCAGGTATATTTACCTTGGTAGTTCTTTCAGCTAGCTCTTCGGATGTTTACATGGAGTAGGGAGTGATAATTCTTTGTTTTTGTTTGGGATAGCGGTCGAGGTCGGGTTTGCGTGAGTGATTCGGCGAACGTGCTCGTTGGGCCTAGGGACCCGAGCAAGCGATGAAATCGAAAAACGTGAAGGCCGCGGGGAACGGGGAGCAAGTGCAGTGCGACGAGTGCCTGCGCTGGTGCTTCCTCGACGAGACTGAATTCCAGGATTTAGCAGAAGCCGTGGGGTCTAGCTTCACGTGCAGGTCGTGCGAGGGCGTCAAGGAAGCCGTCCAAAAACTGGAAGGGAATTGGGCGGCTAAGTTTGAAGAGCTTAAGGCAAGCCTGAGGGAGGAGCAGGAGAAGCGGGTAGCACTGCAGGCGAAGGTTGAAAATTTCGTCAAGGTGGAGGCGGCCCAGGCCGCGCAGTTGGTGAGGACTGTGGCCGAGCTTGGGGAGGCGAAAGAAAGGAGCGCCGAACTGCAAAGGCGGCTCGACGCTCTTGAGACTCGGGCAGCGGATAATGTCGGGTCAGGACGCCAAAGCGAGGGCGAAGTGGGAGGCAGGGAGCCAAAGCAAGCGGTCGCCAGCTCGCCGCCGGTGAATCGGCGTAGCTATAGCGAAGCAGCGCAACACGCCCCGAGTGAGGCGACGCTGCAGCCACAGGAAGCCGGGAAGCAGGGACAGGTAGGAGAGAGTGAAAGGGTGATTATCGCTGGCGACTCAAACATGGCTGGGTGCTCAAAAGCAATTGTGGAGAGGGTGAAAGGCGACAAAAGAGTGGCGGTAGGGACATTTCCAGGGCAGACACTGGGTTCTGTCATGGAGCGAGCAAAAGAAAAGCTCACGGAAAATGCCCACGTGCGCAACCTTGTCGTAGTAGCAGGTGGGCTAAATGACGTCCTGAACAGGAAAGGGCCAGGACTAGCCCAGCGCTTGGCGAAGGGGGTGGACGACTTGCGCGAGCTATCCCCTCAGGTGCAGATCGTGGTGTGCACGGTGCCGGAGGTGCCTGTGCGTGACAGTCACGTACAAAGAGCCGTAATGGCTGCCAATGAGGCAATATGGAAAATGAGCCGAGAGAAAGGCTTCGAGGTTGTCGAAGTAAACAGGGAAGTGAGAAGTTGTGGTGGTTTTAAACGAGATGAGATCCACTTCAATTACAGGCTAGCACGAGAAGTGGGCTGGCGACTTGGGGGTCGCGCTGTTGCTTTTTTAGGGGGCCCGCGGGCGCTCAGGAGGTCAGAGTAGGTAGTAATAAAGAAGGTCCCCTAGGGGAACAGCAGAAGAGCATCGCCGTCGATAAGAGAAAAAGGAGGAAAGCAAGAACAAGAGCTCGCCATGCAATAGGCTACATAAACATGCAGGGCGGCAGAAGAAAGGAAAAGTGGGCAGAGATTGAGGAGCAGTTACATAGAGAACAAATAGGGGTGTATGCGGTTACAGAAACGCACCTTAGAGACTCAGAAGAGCCGCCAGTTATTGAGAATTATGTATGGGAAGGGTGCAACAGAACTAAGTCGGAAAGAAAGGGAGGGGGAGTCGGAATGCTCATCAATCAGGGAGCCAAATGGGAAAGAGTAAATTCACAATGTCAAGAGCATCTTTGGTTATCAGGTACAATGAGTGGGAAAGAAACTTGGCTTGGAGTTACGTATTTGTGGACCGGAATAAATTGCACAGAGAAGAATAAAGAGTTAGTGGAATGCATAAGCGCTGATATTAGGGGTTTCGGGAATGGTGCTGAGATAGTCCTATTAGGTGACATGAATGCCCACATACAGGATTTAGATGGCTATACCGACAATAACGGGAAGTCAATGCTAGACCTTTGCGAGCAACATAACCTCGTGATCGTGAATACAGGGCCTAAGTGTGAAGGACAGATCACGTGGGAAGTGGGAAACCGGCAATCGACCATTGATTACTGTCTGATGACAGAAGGAATTCATGATAAGTTGAGAGAAATGGTCATCGATGAGGAAGGGTTTAACAGCATAGGGAGTGACCATAAACGCATCATTTTGAAAATGGGATATGTAGTTGGGAAAGAGAGCAACGAAAGCAAAATGGCCAGCCCAAATTTGAACGCTGAACAAATAGCAAATATAGTCACTAGAGTGGAGGAAGAAATTGGCAAGTCGCCAAGTAAGGGGTGGGAATATGGTGAGCTTCTAAGTGTAGTAACGACAGAAATACGGAAAGAGAAACAACATGTTCATTGGAAAGGAAAAAAGAAACCGAAAAGCTGGTGGAACAAGGAGATACGAGAAGCGATCGCCGAACGACAGAAAGCATCTCGAGAGCACAGGCAGGCAAAGAAGGCGCAGTTGTCACAGGATGAAGTAACCGGTAAATGGGAAATATACCGGGAGAAAAAGTCTATGGTTCAAATACTGGTGCAAGCAAAATTAAAAGGTGAAAGTGAAAGTTGGTTGTCAGATATACGTGAGAAAAAGAAGGCCGCACCTAGAATATTTTGGAATCACATAAAATTATTAGGCAGGAAATCAACAACAATACAACAACATATCCTAGACGAAGATGAAAACAGACTGGAAGGAGAAGCAGCAATAAATTACATCCAAAAAGTAACAGCCGAATCTTTCCAAGGCAAGGACGAGGTTGTATTTGAAGAAAAAAAGAGCATGAAAGAGACCCAAGGGGGAAAGGAGCTAGTGCTTACAAATTTAAACTGGAAGAAAGCGGAAGAGAAAATTCCTAAGCGCACAGCCACAGGGCTAGACGAGGTTCCCGTTAGGCTGATAAATGAACTGGGACCAAAAAGTAAGGAAGCTCTCGTGAAAGCAGTTGAAAAAACTTTGAAAGATAGACGAATACCAGACAGTTGGCGACAAAGTAGAATGAATTTAATTTATAAAGGCAAGGGGGAGAAAGACAGAATTCACTCGTATAGACCGTTGACCATTACATCGGTAATATACAGGCTAGCAATGCAGGCAATCAAATTAAAGCTTCAAGCATGGGCAGAAAATAATGGCATTTTGGGAGAGCTTCAGAATGGCTTTAGAATAGGTAGGCGTTTGGATGATAACTTGTTTGTTCTTACTCAGTGTATTGAAATATCAAACGCAGAAAGCAGACCGTTGTATGTGGCCTTTTTGGACATTACAGGAGCATACGACAACGTAGACCGCAGCATTTTGTGGGATATTCTGGAAGGGGAAGGCTTAGGTAACGATTGTATACAGCTTTTGAGAGAGATTTACCTAGAAAATACTGTTTGCGTTGAATGGGAAGGGATGAGGAGCGCGGAGAAAGTTCATATCAACAAGGGACTGAGGCAGGGGTGCCCTTTATCCCCGCTGCTGTTTATGATGTACATGGTGAGGATGGAGAGGGCGCTAGAAGGCAGTAATATCGGGTTTAATCTCTCATACAAACAGGCAGGTACAGTAATAGAGCAGCAACTCCCAGGTTTATTTTATGCGGACGACATTGTGTTGCTCGCCAACAAGCAAAGTGATTTGCAACGTCTGGCTAATATCTGTGGACAGGAAGGCAACAATTTAGGTTTGAAATTTAGTGTTAGAAAATCAGGTGTTATTGTATTCAATGAAAACAGTGAACAGACAGTGGAGATACAGGGCCAAGAAATACCTCGGGTAACAGAATATAAATACCTTGGTATATGGATAAACGAAGGAAACGGATATATAGAAACACAGGAAAAAACCATAACAGTCAAGGGGAAGAGAAATGCAGCCATAATGAAGCACAGAGCGCTATGGGGATACAATAGGTACGAGGTCCTCCGAGGTATGTGGAAATGGGTAATGGTTCCAGGACTTACTTTTGCAAATGCGGTTGTTTGCTTTAAATCAGGGGTACAATCAGGACTCGACGGGAACCAAAGGTCAGTGGGTCGCCTCGCATTGGGCGCTCACGGGAAGACTACAAATGAAGCTGTGCAAGGGGATATGGGCTGGACTAGTTTTGAAGTGAGGGAAGCTCGCAGTAAAATTGAGTATGAAGAACGGCTGAGGAATATGGAGGAAAGTAAATGGGCTGGGAGAGTGTTCAGGTATCTGTACAGGCAAAACATTGATTCACAGTGGAGGAAAAGAACTAGGAAGCTTACCAGCAAGTATGCGGCCTGTGGGGTGGGCAACACAGCAACAAAGAAGGTCAAGCGGAAAGTCAGAGAGGCTGAATTAATCTCATGTGTGGCGGCAATGGAAAAGAAACCTGCCATAAGTAACTACTTAAGGGGAAAAAACGAAATTAGGAAAGAAACCATTTATGATAACTCAAAGAAGCTCATTACTTTTCGAAGCCAGATCGGGATGCCTTAGAACACGCACGTATAAAGCGAGATATAAGAAGGAAGAAGAAGCATGTGCTTGCTGCGGTAAAGCTAGGGAAACGACGGAGCATATTTTATTGGCCGGCGCTGGGTGCACGCGCGTGGCAGCAGACGACCCCAAGTGGAGTGCGCTGCTGCCACACATTATGACGTCACAAAAAGAAAACTTAGTAAAAAATACATGAAATGCTAACGTTATCGTTTTGTTGTTAAATACACTACGCCTAAATAAATAAAGCATTTATTTTGTGCTGCGTTTGAAAATCGAAAATGACTGTCGGCGCTTACACACGCGTGCACGCAATGGGAGGACCGTTGCGATTCCTTGTGGCTGTGTGGTGTGTACTGTAGTATTGAATCACTGTGTAATATCGGCGAGTACGAATAACGTTGCCGTTACGAAGCTACAGAAGCTTCGAACGAACTGTGCTGCATCCACGAAACAGCACGACATGTCGCCTCATTTGGACTGTCGGTTTCGAAGAGTCGTTGTAGCACAACGCCGACTGCATATGGTGTCGACACGGATCATGCATATTGCAGGGTGTGTCGTATGTAGCGATTCTTTAAGTTGTGTGTACGCCTTCTGGCAAAGTCGGATGTCTGTTTGGCCTTGGACACCACGTCGACACACTGCTCTCGAGCTCGAAAACGCAGAAGTGGTGCGCGTCGGCATTGACGTCGATGTATTGAGCCAAAGTAGAACTATGAGCGGCTGGGCCACGTTCTGCAATATTTGTCTTCATAGTTAACATTGGGGTTGCTCAACATGTTCCTTTAGAACTGTGGCGAGCAGGTGCTCAAGCAAGTCGCGATTCGCTAGCCGCCAAAATCCGATAAACAAGGGAACAGTATGAACATGCAAGACAAGAAACAGTACAGGTAAATGCGACATCGAGCGCCATATAAAAATTGCAACAGCTCACTTACTTAGGCGATATCTGCAACAGCAATCCTACGAAGGATGAAACATTTGTTTTTTTTTTTCCGCGATCGATGCACAACACTAAGCGGCAACTGCAGCAACAAGCATTTGGAACGAGTTTAAACGTTTTTACCATAACAGCAAAAAGTTCTGCCAAACTGAGAGCCCACATATGCTCCATTCACATCAGTAAATTCAACAAGCAAGAGCAACAGCACTGAAAAACATAACAGGGGCTGCACAAGACCACACTACCAACCAAGTGTGGCTCGAGATCGCAAGCTCGAACACCATCCGGTTCTTTCAGCGCAACTAACTAGAACAACATTCTATCACACAACACAGTAAGAAACCGTAAAATTGTGTTTTAGCTAAGCTGAAACGCTGAAGCAGCTCCAGCAGCGCGCGCAAAACTATAAACCGGAACACGCCATACTTGTTTAAACAACGTCATCATAACTGTGACGTCACTTCCGTGCGTGGCAGCAGCGTTTTGGTATGGCATTTCGCTTTTACCACGCGCGTGTCACCAGTTACCGCCTATTTTATTAGAATGTGAAGACATCTATCCAGCGGTCGATTTAGGCACCACTGGCCTCCTTGAAGCCCTCGGGTACACCTCGGGTTCAGCGGGAGCAGTGGTAAAGCAAACAGGTCCGCAATAGACATCAGTAAGAGGCGATTGGAGGATTGGTGGAAGAAAAGTAGGGAAACGACAAAGGACGGAGACGTACAAAAGCACAGTTCGCAATAGGGTATCAGAAAATTTGTACGTGGTAGTTCATAGTGTTTTTTTTTTCTCATTGGTTAACCTAGGTAGGATATTAGGCAGCATAGTAGCAAGAGCTTGGTGGCGCAAGCCACCGCCCTGTTCCAAAGGGGACGCTCATAACATCCATCCATCCATCCGGAGGAAAGTAAAGGGAGAGGGCCAGGAACCGAGTTTACGGACAACGCGGCTGCCATGGCATCAGACAGTTTTAGTATAGCGTACGCTATTCCATTGCGTACGCTAAAAAATAGCGGGTCGTCACTGCGCATGCGCTCAACGCTAAACGAAATAGCGGGTATAGCGGGCGTACGCAACGCAAACGAGTTAGCGAGCGTTTTTGCGGGGTTTGCGGAGTTTGCGGGAAACATGGCGGCGATCCCGGCTGCCCGCTTCGAATTGAATTTGGCGTTGCTTTTGTAAAATGCACTTCGTTCGTAGCAAATGACTGTGTAAACGGCTTTCGCTTAGTCTCAGGCCACTTCGACGACAGAGTATTATGGATAACTTCGTGGTGTTTTCGAGATCGCTTCTCGTTTCGGGCGAGTCAAAGCCTAACGAAAGAAACGTGAGAAAATGTTCCAAAAGCCAGGGGAACTCATGCTTCAAAGTGTTGTTTACACTGGCTTTACTCAACAAAGTATAACAAAAACATAGACGTTTCGCCACCTATGCGGGTGGCATCGTCAGTACACAATGGCAACAAATGAGAAATACATCCTATTTATCTATGAAAGTGCCGTAAACATCCGGCAGGGGGCCACGGTTAGAGTTACATGAAGATTGATTACGACGGATGAACCATGATTCTACGAACTTTCTTGGGCCCCATCGGTGTTCCCGTGCTAGTGTGGTTACATTGTTAAAATCAAACATGTGTCCCTTTGATAAACAATGATCAACCAATTCTGTCTTGGCACGTGTAGCATGGGTGGCTTTCGTAGCATCTCTTAGATGTTCCTTGATACGGGTGCGACGTCGCCGCCCTGTCTCGCCAATGTAGCTGGCATCACAGTCCGAGCAGTTGACCTTGTAGACGACACCACTTTGTTCGTCCGGAGGTGTGCGGTCCTTTGGCTTCGGGAACACGTTTGCCAACGTGTACGAGGGTTTAAACACAGTTCGAACACCTAAAGGCCGTAAAGCCCTGCGCACTGCTTCTGATACACCGCGGACATACGGAATGCACACAAAGGAAGCTGGCCTTTCGGCCTTGCTCTCACGAGGTTTTTGCATGCGGCGCTGCGTATCATTGACCAAGTGCTCAGGGTAACTCCGCTTATGCAATAGAGTGGCCACATTCGTTAATTCTTGCTCCCTCAAAGTTTGCGTTGACGAGAGCGCATCGCAACGAGACAGGAGAGTGCGTACCACGGCATGTTTGTGTTCTATAGGGTGGTGAGAGTCAAAACTCAGCACACTCCCGCTATCGCAAGATTTGCGATATACGGCTGTCTCCACCGAACCTCCTTCGCTCCGTTGTACCAGCACGTCTAGAAAGGCTAGGCTGCCACTATTCTCCGTCTCACATGTAAATTGAATGGCATGATGGACGGCATTTAGCGCCTCATGCATGGCACGCAGGTTTTTCTTTTCGACAATCACAAAGGTGTCATCTACATAGCGGCAGTACATTTTGACAGGGAAGGGTAAGGACGTCATCGCAGCCGTTTCCACGTGTTGCATTAACAGATCAGCCACGATTACAGAAACAGGACTACCCATCGGGACGCCTTCTATCTGGTGATATATGGTACCGGCAAACGAGAAATATGTTTGCTTCAAGCAGAACCTAAGCAGAATCATGACGTCGTCAACAGTCAGGGAAGTACGGCTTTCTAACGTACAGTCCTCCTGCAGGCGTTTCTCAATAATATCCGTAGCCAATGCTATCGGCACATTCGTGAACAAGGACACTACATCGTAGGATGCCATAACATCGTCGTCCCGAAGCTGCTGCTGGCGTACCGCGGTAACAAACTCTTTAGAATTCTTGACCGTGAACGTGCTCCCTTCCGCAAGCGGCTTTAAAATTTCAACCAAAAGCTTAGACAAGTTGTATGTCGGCGACCCAACAAAAGAAACAATAGGGCGTAGTTGAGTAAAGCCAGTGTAAACAACACTTTGAAGCGAAAGAAACGTTCAAGATGTCAGCGCCACCTATCGCTACCGGCGCGAAATAGCCGCAACGACGGAATATGGCCTCAGAGATCCGAAGATATTGTCGGCCAACTAAAATTGTAGAAACGTGCGCCGCTTAGCGTACGCTATTTTATAGCGTATAGCGTACGCTATAGTTGCATACGTTAAACTAAAACTGTCTAAAGTTTCGTATCGAGGTATCGGTAGGTGTTGGGCTTGGGCGGTTGGGCTGGGCCTTCTAGCTTTGGGCGTGCTGTGCATATTACATGATATTACATCCGCCGTCGTATTCGATATGCTGTACTGCAGCCCAGATCAAACAAAACAGAGGCTTATGGAGCATGCACA
Organism: Dermacentor albipictus; assembly: GCF_038994185.2. Taxonomy (NCBI): domain Eukaryota; kingdom Metazoa; phylum Arthropoda; class Arachnida; order Ixodida; family Ixodidae; genus Dermacentor; species Dermacentor albipictus. The sequence continues at coordinate 129,852 of NW_027225674.1, forward strand.
GCGTGATAGCATAAGTGATATGAGGCTCATTCTCAGCAAAGAATGCGGCGACAGTGTCGAACAGATTGCGCAGTACGTGCAAAAAATCACCTACGAGAAGTGTGGCGACACCTTGGCTCACGTTGCATCTCGATGCGGATCCCTGAAAGTACTTCGGTAAGGCAGGGCCGGCCCGGGTTGCGAGCTACGACTAGAAAACAAATTCCTTCTGTTGCAGATTCATCTGCAAGGAAGTCAATTGCCTGACGCTCCTTGAAAGCCAAAACGACGACGGCAAAAGGCCGTTGCATGAAGCTGCTCAGTCATCTCGACTTGATGTAGTGCAGTTTCTTATTCATCAAGGATGCCAGATAGATCCTCTAAAAAGGGCTGACTGGTGAGATATGGTTCTGAACGAGAAGTTCTGTGGTGTCCATGCCACCACATCGCTCTGTGTCGTTTAGTCTTTATTGTTCCAGTTAACACATCCACTATTTACTCAATGACTACACCGTGTATGACCTCATAAGCGCTTTTCGTCGTCAAACGATACGGTACTGTTAATTCTAAAGCTTTTACTGTTATAACTTATATAATTCTCGCTCTGCCTCTGTACTCGGAATAAATGTAAAGTTAAATAATGCCGCAGACTATATATATGTATATATATATATTGTGTGTGTGTGTGTGTGTGTGTGTGTGTGTGTGTGTGTGTGTGTGTGTGTGTGTGTGTGTGTGTGTGTGTGTGTGTGTGCGCGCGCGTGTGTGTGTTTCTTCAAATGCCCTCGGAAAACAGTACCTTATTTTTATTTGCCTGCAGGACGCCACTTATGTTGGCATGTACAAAGAATCACTTGGAAGTGGTTCAAACACTAGTTGCAAGGGGTGCCAATACAAACCTTCGAAATAAGGATGGTTGGACGCCATTTCACATCTCATGCAGGTGACATTTTATCCACAGCTTTATTCACTTGGCAGCTCTGATGTGACCCTCTTCTTTTTGCAGGGAAGGCCATGTACATATAATGTCCTGCATCTTGGACATGTTTCCAGATGCATGGAACACTAGCAGCAAAAACAAAAGAACGCCACTTCACACAGCTGGTATGTGTCTGTGCAGAACATGCTGTAAGGTTAAACAGGAGTGCCAAGTCAAATATGAGCATGCATCATGTATTTTGAGATCCACTGAGCATGGTGGCTTTAAATGAGAAACGGATGCCAGCTGGGGATGACTGGTGGGAGATGTGAGTGCCTTTCAGGTTGGCCAAGTGGTCATAGCAAAATGTTTCACTTAGTCTGCTTGAGAGTTTGCTGCCTGTGTGGTAGCGATTTATTTATTTATTCATTTATTTGTTTGTTTGTTTGCTTGCTTCGTCACAGTACAGCGTAACGGGAGGCGGAGGGAAAAGCCATTCAAATGACGGCTTCAGGGATCCTCCGCCCCCTTTGTGAACAATGGCAGCAGCTGAAGGACGTCACAATATCACAGCAATTTTTCCTTTTTTTTTAAAGTGACACATTGTTTTACGTAATGATCAAGACATAAAGGAAAACTGAAAACATAGTTTATACATAGCTTATACAACGAAGAAAACTGCTGCAATATTCTGCATTTAAATAAATTGCTACAGAGTTTATACAACAAAAAGATCCACTAATTCTGTGACACTTAAACGAGACACATCTATACCTTTGCTAGCGTAATTATTTAGAATTCGCGGAAGGGTACATTGAAGCATCTGAAAGCCATAAATGGTACGAAAGTAAGGAACGTTCCACATTTCTGTATTTCTTGTTTCATAGGCCTTCTCCTTTAAGCAAAAATTTGCCATCTCCACAAACAAAAAGTTGGAGCGTTTGCAGCTAAGACAGTACTCTTAGTAGTCTGTATTGATATAGGTCATTCACTTTGATTATCCTATATTTTTGAAATAGTGGGTCACTATAGGTGCTAGAACTATAGCGTTGTCTATCAGCCTCAGTATTTTCTTCTGTATTCTCAGTAATTTCGTTAAGTTTGTTTCTGTAGTTGTTCTCCAAACCAAATAGCAGTAGTTAAGATAAGAACTAAACAGTGATTTGTATATCAATAACCTCACTGAGTTGGGGATAAGGTACCGGATATGGCTTAACATTCCAGTTATCTGACTTAATTTTATTTGATTATTGACGTGGTCATCCCATTGCAAAGAAATGACGAAATGTACCCCATGTACTTTCACAGACTTCACTATTCCTATATCTGAGCCTCTAATGCTAAATGCTAATGCATTTTAATGCATTAGCATAGCTTCAGGCACTTCCCGGAAGCTATCTATGTATCTGTGTATCTAACCGTGTTCCAGCCTACCTGTGTCACAGGCTAGTCAGTGGTTGAATGGGTAGCACATTGAGCTGCTGTGCTGAAGTAATAGGGTTTGAAACCTAACATCGGACGGACTTGGGTCAATGAGTATGTGTTCATGTTTACATACGTGCTGACACATTTGAATAATATTGACGTGGTCATCCCACTGCTAAGAACTGGAGGAATGTACCCCAAGTACTTTCACCGACTTCACTATTTCTATATCTGAGCCTCTAAATCACAAGGTTATTCTGGAAGGTCACTTGTTGACCTTTCGAATGAAAAACTACGGCTTTTGTTTTAGTTGCATTTATTTTTAACTTATTGTTACTTGTCTAGTTGTCTAACTTCTGTAAGACATCATTAGCTTTACTAGAAAGAATAAGATCTGATGCTGAGGTGACAAATATATTCATTTATATCATCTATCATCTGCATAATATATCATTGCATAGATAATAAACTTCTGGGGAGATATGGACTATGTCATTAATATATAAAGTGAACAATAAAGGACCAAGAATGCTCCCCTGTGGTACATCTGAATTTGCCTTCTTATCTGATACGAAATCATTTATAGAAACAAATTGACATCTATGCACCAGATAGCTTTTAAGTAACACGAGTGGGAGCCCACGAATGCCATAATGGTTTAATTTTTCAAATAAGATACCTTGGTGAATGTAGTCAAATGCTTGTGTGAAATCCACAAAAATTCCGACGACATTATTTTTTTGTTCGAACTGTTGTAAGATGTATTCTTTTTGATCCAGTAGGGCGAGTTCTGTAGGCTTATGTTTTTGGAAGCCATATTGCGATTTTGTCAGGACATATTTGGTGCAAAAACAGGATAAACGACTAAAAATAATTTTTTCGAAACCTTTAGAAAATACGGGGAGAATAGATATCGGTTGATAATTGGCTACGTAATGCTTGTTCCCCTTTTTGCAGAGAGCTATTACGCGTGCTGTTTGCATTTCTGAAGGAAAAACCCCTGTCGAAATACAGAATAAATATGTGTTTTAGTGCTGGACTAATCTGATCAATAACATATTTCACTGGTTTTATTTGCATGACATCTGCGTCACAGCTGCGTCTGTTTCTTAAGCCAAGGAATACTGTGCGGACTTCTAGTTCAATAGTACCTGCTAAGAAAAATGTGTTTGTAGTTTCTGAACCCAGAGTTCGGCAAGCAGCGGGTGATCTGTCGTTAAAGTCTGTGTAAACGAAGTAATCATTAAGAACATTGGCCATATCCTCTCCACTGACCAAGTTTCCATCATGGAGCACCTCCTTAATTTGTTCTCGGATTTCGGCCCATCAAAGAGTTTATTTTAGTCCATAAAACATCTGCTCGTTTTGAGCACAAAGTAAATGCTTGTATGTAATACAGCTCCTTTGATTTCTTAATTTCTTTACTTAAGGCATTTCGGAACTGTTTGAAAGCAATTAGGTCCGTTTCGACGCGCATGCGCATGAATTTCCGGAATAATCTGTCTTTTTTTGTCAATTTTACGTAGGAGTTCGCGCGTCAGCCAAGGTTTACGACAACCTTTGCGTTTATTCCATTGTATATAAGGGAAGTGTTTTTTGTTTATACAAATAAAGGATTCTACAAAAGCGTCATAGGCTGTATTTGCATCATTTGAGTTAGAAACTTTGTCCCTATGCAAAGTGCCAGTCTCTGAACAGAAGGCATCTAAAGCAGCTGGCGAGACATGTTGATAACTATAAGGAATCTCACTCTGAATTAACGTAGGTGCACCTGTTTTTACAGAACAACATATCGGCATGTGATCACTAATAGGATACGTAAGGACGGCACAGGTCACACACGGCAGATCACAGTTTGTGATAAATAAGTCCGTGGTGGTCTCTGAAGACAGAGTAATTCTAGTGGATCTATTTATGATGTTTTCGCAACCATTGCATGCAATAGTAGTTTCAAAGTCACGCTTTTTCGTGCCGTCATGCCCCATGTCAGTATTGAAATCACCACCCAATATAACGGTGTATTGGTGTTAATTTACAAATGTTAAGAAAACATCTAAAAATGCAAAAAAATCAGACAAGTTACCATCAGGTGGCCGGTAACATACAGCAACTATGACATCTTGAAAGTGAACCCACAACATCTCGTCATGAGCTGTAACTAAAATAAAATTTTCAAGTAATACGGCTGGTAAAGAATTATCAAGTAACATAGTGACACCACCCTGTCGACGACTTCACCTAAAAACAGAGAGTGTTTTCATATTAGGTAGTTCAAATTCTTCTGAAATATCTGATTGCCAGGTTTCTGTTAGCATAACTACATCAAAACAACCTTTCATTTGGTTAAACACACACTTGAGTTCATTTACTTTGTTTCCCATTGATTGTACATTTAAATGGGGGCATCTAAGAAATCCTCTTTGTACACTTTCAAACCGCTTCACTAACTCACGAAGCGCGATATATCTGACGTCAGCCATTTTACAGAGCAGTAAAAGAAAAAAAACTAAGGAACAGTTCAAAAACAAACACATCAATTGCTCAACGCTGACAAGTCATCCTCACACCTGATGACCTGCGCAGGTTCTCCACTCTTTCTACGCACCAAGACCTTCCCATTTGAATGCCATGCAAAGTCATAGCCAACTCTCCTAGCCCAGGTTTTCACTGCTACTAAGAGAGCCCGGGAACGCTTGGTCATATTCTCAGTTATGTAAACATGATCTTGTTTCTGCCTCAAGGATTTTCTTTTTTCAAGCCACATATCTCGACGGTCCTGGTGGACAAAGCGAAGGATCACTTCACATTCTCTACCTGGCCTTGATGCCATCCTGTGAATAGTGTAAATATCAGTCGGAGCAAGTTCCATCAAATTCATGGTTTTCGCAAGATCATTTACCTTATTTAAAAGATTTTCACCTGCAGTCTCAGGAATTCCATGTATTTCAACATTCAGACGTCGGCTGCGCCACTCGAGGTCATCAAAATCAATCTGAAGCTGGGCGAGACCCTTGGCTGTATCCTCCTTCTCAAGTTTGTCGATCTTGCATTTTATGTTCTTTATTTACCTGTCTTGCCCGCTCAAGCGTTCCTGAATTTTATCAAAGTTATCCGACAGCAACTGAATTGACCTATCTATTCCCTCTACCTTTTCATTCAAAGCAAGTAGAGAATTTAATTTCTTGTCTATGTCCATGATCGTAATCTTAGGTTGAGCATCTCCGATTTGATCAGCGGGCCATGTGGTACTCTTCTGTACCCCCGGCCTGCAGGCCTCACACTTCCACGCTCTTCTTTTACCCAACTTTTTCTTTTCAACATACTCCTGTTCACTTATGCCTGAGCATACTGAAGCATGAAAACAGAACTCGCACTCATTGCACACAATAGCACTCGCGACATCTTCAATTTCAGCTCTGCAACTGCAGCACTTAGTCAAGTTTGAGCCCCTAAGTCATTCATCACCAAAACAAATCGCTTGGCAGCAGCGCAGTGAATAAAAAGTCTAAAAAAAAGAGAATGAGAAGTTTAACCAACCTGTAAAACACAGCAGAAGTTAACCGACGTGCTTTCCTCGTCGTCGCCACTGCCAAAGTGCTCTGCCAAAATCGCGCCCCTGTCAAAGTCTCTTTCTGTCGTGGTGCTGCTGCTGTTCGCTGATAATCTGCGCTGCAAAACGACGCAGTTACTTCCAGGCAGACAGGCAGAATGGGCGCGGGAAATTTGAAGTTCAGTCCAGGCGATTGTAGGCAAAGTCTTGGGTCGGGGCGCCACAGGAGATCGAAGTTTTCGAAGTCAGTGCCTCTAAAACACAGCAGAAGTTAACCGATGTGCTTTCCTCACCGTCGCCACTGCGAAAGTACCGGTTAAGTACCAGTTAAACCATGTATGTCAATATTAATTATAACAATTTTAGATACTTTAGTATCCAGCATGCAAAGAGAGATTACTGCAGTGTGCAAGCATCCAAGCTTTAAGTAAGTTGTTAACATTGAATTTTTATGACGTGTATATTGCACACACACTAAGAAAGTGATGAACAGACAGAGAGTAAAGTCTCTATGCTTCTTATTCCTTTAGCATATATGCATTGTGAACATTGAAATGAAGGATTACATTTTTAGTAACTGTCATTCAGCATATAAAACATGGCAAGGTTCTTGGCACGTAGCTTCATAAGTGATGACAATCAAGGCAACCACTGCTAGTAGGGCTTGCTGTGTCTCACTGTGGTGACTCTAACATAGTGTTTCCAGTTGCAGTAGGCCTGGATAGCAACCTCACCGCCTGCACATAGCCACTGTCTAGGCTGCACATGTGCACAAGGGGTGCCTGTTTCAGCTGACTATGCATTCCTAGTGCCATGACAGTGTCATAGTATCATGCTGAACTTACTACAGTTCAGATTTAACGAAGTGATAACCACGCTTAAACTATTTTGTTAAATAGAGAGGAACTGTTGGTCCTTCGAAATCTAAAATTGTAACCTAGTGACACACGAAGGCTACTGCGGCATTGTATTTGCCACTAATGTCGCCATCTGTTGCATAAACCATGAAATAACGAAAGTAACCATTGCTGTCCCTACCGAGGCGGTGTTGAGTCGACTGTTCTGTGCGTTGACGTGGTGTGCAGCCGCGTCAAAATAAAGCTAGAGATGTGACCATGACACCTAGGTGTTATAATGTGGTAGCTTTAGAGCACACGCTCGAAGGATTTAAATTTCAGCAATATGGAAGTGAAGGTACTCGACCGGCTGATACGCAAGGCGTATAAGCGAGTGCTCGGACTCCCACCCAGAACGGCTACTTCTCACCTCGAGGAGACAGGGTTGTACAACAACGCACAGGAAATTATAGAGGCCCACCTGGTAAACCAGAAGTTAAGGCTACAGTGCACAACAAGGGGACACTGCGTCTTGGATATTCTGTACGGAAGACCAGCGCACTGACAAAAATCCCAATACGTATACAGGAAACTATGCATGTCTCACATCCAGAAACATGCACCTGACCTTCCACATCGGACAGCAACATGCCCGAGCACAGGCGCTCGCGAGGAAGTATGAGAACCACCCCAATGTCTTACATGTAGACGCGGCCAGCACCACAAGAAGCACTGCATTTGTCACCAGCGTAGTCGACAATCACGGGACCAAAATAAAGGCATCGTCAGTTTCCAGAGTGAGCGCTGCAGAGGCAGAGGAATTAGTGATAGCGTTAGCCATCATGATGAGACTGCACTGGAAGTACGTCATAGTTCTGATGGACTCTCAGACGGCACGCCGAAATTTTTCCAGGGCCACACATCGCATTCTGATTGAGGTGCACCAGTTCCCGCCATACATGCAAGTCATGTGGACTCCGGGGCATAAATCCTTACGCGGCAATCAGCAGGCACACGCCTACGCCTGAGCGCATGTACACCGGGAGCCACAAGAGGGTCACGCCCAGCAGTTCCACCCCGAGCCCATACCATTAACCTACACGCACATCCTACATTACTATCACCTTTCATGAAGAACACTACCATCACCTCATAATGCTCCGACGAGAGAGGAAAATGTAATATGGCAAAAACTCCAAACAAACACATATCCTCTCTCGAGTCTCTACCACGCCATACACCCTGCACTGTATTCCTATAAATGCCCACACTGCAATCAATGCGCAATGCTTTGCCACATGGTATGGGCTTGCACAAGCGCACCGCAGCTCACACCCATAACACACCCCACCACAAAGCAAGGGGAGGCAACGCTGTACTGCTCAGACTCGATGGACCAGCTCAACCTAGTCAACCAAGCGAGAAGGGCAGCTAAGGCTGCTGGACTTCTGGACTGAGGGGACCACCCACTGCAGAGCGAAAGAGCTACCGGCGCTCGTGTGCTCTTCGCTGTAAAATTTACACTCTCTCTCTCTCTCTCTCGAAGAACACGTACATGTCAAAATTGGAAAGAAATCACCGCATTTTTTCTCATTTATTTCACAAAAAACTGAGTTAAATTGAGTTCGGCCAAGTTTGTTTTGTTAATTCGGGTTGATGGTAACATTGAACCCTATGGGTACCTGCCGGGGAATGTAAATTCCTTGATTAGATCGGGAACTTCGTAAAATCGGGTTTCGTTAGATTGAGTTCTAACTGTAGATGGTGGAGCATTCTAACTGCATGCCAGGGTGTTGTCCTTGTTATTGTACAGAAAGGCAATGCTGCTAGAAGTAGTAGCAGTTTATTAAAGGCAAAAAGGAGGAACATAATGAAGGACCATGGGCATCACAACTGTCTCGCTTCCCAGTGGACACTTAAACTGTTCTGCGATTGTGAGAAACAGGCTAAGGTAAAGATAGGGGAACAGAAGGTTACAATAAGCATAAAAAAATAGGAAGACGTAAGCGAAAAAGGGACATAAAGTAGGTGACTATATATATGTACATATATAGCATTTTTAAAGTGAAGGTTTCTTCTACTTTCCGATGTTTGACATGGCTGCCTGGCTATTTGTCACAATCTTGGCAGATATATTTATGGATATATTTGGAGTGATCACTATTAAGCTTCACAAATTTCTTAAAATTAGGCACTAGGAGGTACGTTGAAATCCACCTCTGCAAATAAGTTATGGGGCCAGGGTGACACTAAGTGAGATAATGTATTTTTGTGAATATAAGGCGAGATATTTTTCACAGAATCCTTAGCCTCGAAGTCAACCTCTGACTTGTATGTGAGGTTGATAGATTCAGTTAATATTTCATATGGCAGCAGCAGCACTGCATTTACAGTAATACAGATTTTGGACGGTAGCGCAAATTGTAGTAACATGGCAGGTAAGGTAGCACCATATTTTTGCATATACTCGCAACAAGAATTTCGAAATATATAACAGTCAAGGTGGGTTGAGGATTATACATAAGGTCCTCCATTTTCGGGTTTTATATTTTTCAAAATTCAAGGGGGGGGGGGTAAAAATTGGGTGTTACTTTTAAAAATGAAAACCGAAAAGAAATCGACGGCTTTATTGTCTCACAGCCTAAAGTTGAAGATTTTTCTAGTGACTTTTACAAATGATTAACGCAAGCAATGGTCTTTTGAATGCAGCCATCATATTTCAACAAGTGAAATCACTCACAGGAACAGGTAATGACAAAGACAGCTGCTGGCAAATAATGTGACAAACTCTTCTCTGCAAGTCCTCGTCAGGCATTGTTAATATATTTAAATGAAACCACATTAACAAGAACTGCAAATATAGAGAAGGATTTTGCTATCTCTTCTTTGCTTTGTTCTTAGCACCTTTTAACAAAGAAAAGTAGTATGAAAACTATTGCACACGGTAGGAATGCTTTGCAGGAGGTGTGATGTTTTTCCTTATCAAAAAACCCTTGTTTATGTGCATTGTCCTGGGCGTTCGGAGCATTCCTTTGTCAATCCTACACTTGTTGGGCCTTTTGTTGATGTCTGTTATCATGTTTTACTGGTTCCCTATATATGCTCTTCCAACAAAATCAAATAAATTAAAGCTAGACAAATCAGCCATCTTTTCTTAAATGTAACATGGTTGTGTAAAGGCCCTCTCAATGTCACAGCTATTATTTGCAGTGCAGAGAAACGTCAAAGCTGCATTAATTCACTTTCTAGCACATTACCAGAGCTTACATGAATGCGACATGTGGAAAATGCAATGCAATTCACCATTGCCCATAGGTCGGCAGTGTGGGAGAATACTCTCTCACACTCACCATAATTTTTCCAGGCCCCGCACTCACTCGCACTCACCTACGCTCACACTCACTGGCACTCACTCACACTTGCACTCATTCGCACTCACACTCGCTGGCTCGCACTCGCACTCACGTATACTCACACTCGCTGGCACCTGCACTCATCTCCACTCACACTCGCTCGCCCTTGCTTGCACTCACCTCCACTCACGCTCGCTGGCACTCACTCGCACTCGCATGCATCTCCACTCGCGCTCACCTCCGCTCACGCTTACTGGCACTCAACCACTCACACTCATTAGCACTCACTCACACTCGCACTCACCTTCACTCACAGTCACTGGCAATCACTCGCACTCATGCCTTTGAAATGAGTGCTAGTGAATGTGAGTGAGTGCACTCATGAGTGAGTGCACTCATGAGTGAGTGTGCCACCGATGATGATGAAGCAACATTTGCTGGGACCGAAATAAATCGGTGGTGCACACAGGCACCAGACGGGGTGGTTCCCTAGTTACGGGACCCATATGTTTCCAGCAGCTCCTGGCCCCTGTCCGTCAGTGCGAGCTGAATCGGTAGGGCGGTGCTGGATAACAAGGTCTCCCATCGCTCAAGGGGTTGGGGATTGGGGGTGTTGGTGGGAAGGGGAGGAGGCGGGGTCTTGAGTTCTGTGCACTCTGCCAAGACGTGTGGCAGGGTGCCCTTTTCTCTTCTGCAAAAAGGACAGAACGTATCGTATTCCGCAGGGTACATGCGGTTCATGAGTACGGGATGCGCAAGCGATCCCGCCTGCGCTCGACGCAGGATCGTCTGTTGTTGCCTGGTGAGTCTGGGGTGCGGTTCTGGCAGTCTGCACCTTTCTTCTTGGTACATCCGGGTAATGTCCCGAAAGCTGGTAACCGGGTGCGGTAGCTCTTCCGGCTCATACTCGGCCCGGATTGACATTTCTCGGGCATGGTAGTCGGCGATAGTGTTGCCTGCTACCTGCGAGTGAGCCGGGACCCACACGAGCTCTATGGCTCTTCCCGGAGGCTTGTGCTTGGCTAGAATGGCTCGGGCCGCAGAGGAGATTACCCCCCTGCGGAAGCTTCTGTAGGCTGTGTTTGAGTCGGTGACTACGGTGTCCACGCTCGGCTGTGCGAGTGCGAGGGCCACGGCCGCTTCTTCGGCAACTGCGGGGTCTGTTGTCTTCAGGGACACGCTGACGATCGGCCTGTCTTTTGATGTAACCACCACCGCTGCACGGTCACTGTGTTTTCGGAGTGAGGCGTCCGCGTAGAGGACCCTGGTGTTCTCTTCCAGCTTCCGGGCTAGTGCTTTAGCTCGTGCGGTGCACCTCTCGTCGTCCTTGCCCGACGTTATGTTCCGGGGAAGAGGTTTTGTCTGAATGATCGTTTTCCAGTCTTCCGTAACAGCCGTCTTTATGGGTACTGGCTCGATTTGCCATCCTGTTTTGCGTAGGACGGCCTGTCCGTGTTCTGTGTGACTGAGCCGGATTCTCTGATTAGAGAGGTGGGCTTCGATGAGCTCCTCCACCGTGTTGTGGGCGCCCATGTCTAGCAGTTTTTGAGTGGACGAGTAAATAGGCATGCCCAGTGCTTGTTTCATTGCCTTACGAAGCATCGTGTTTAGGGTGTCCCTATTCGCCTTCGTCAGCTGGAGATACGGTGCAGCGTAGGTAACCCGCGACACGACGAACGCACGTACCAGGCGCATGGCATCGTCCTCTTTAAGGCCTCGGTTTCTATTAGATACCCTCCGAATCATACCAAGTATCTGTTCGGTTGAAGTCTTGATCTTTGTGATGGCGGCCTGTGCCTTCCCGTCGCTCTGAAGTAGTAGGCCGAGAATCCTAATCTGCTGTGTTGGCTTGATGGTAGTTCCGGCGATGGTGATAATCACGTTCGGCGGCAGCTCCTTCTTGGATTTTCCCGGTTGGATCATGAGCAGCTCTGATTTCTGGGGAGCGCAGCTCAGTCCGCACGACTTTGCGTACTCGTGCACGGTCGTTGCCGCCCGCTGCAAGACTTCCTTCATCCAGGCATCGGATCCGGCTCGGGCCGTCCACACCTTAATATCGTCGATGTAGAACACGTGGTCCACGCCTTCAATTTGCTTGAGTAGATCGGGCAGGGGCAGCAGGGCCAGATTGAAGAGCAGGGGCGACAAGACCGATCCCTGAGGGGTGCCCCTATCGCCGAGTTCGACAGGGTCCGACTTCTCCTCCCCTATCCTGATGGTCGCCGTTCGGTTTGACAGAAAATCTTTTATGTAGCCAAATGTGTTCGGCCACACCGGGTTTTGTTTAGATTCTGCAACACGCTCGCGTGGGACACGTTGTCACACGCTCCCTTTAGGTCGAGAACGAGTATCCCGCGCGGCACGTGCCTCGTTGCCGGCTTGACGACCAGTTCGTGGAGTTGGATCATCACGTCTTGGGTGCTGAGATGTTGCCTGAAGCCATACATCGTCTCTGGCATCTGATCCGTTTCTTCGAGGTGCTTCTGCAGCCGGCGAAGGACCATGCGCTCCATCACCTTCCCCACGCAGGATGTGAGAGAGATGGGCCGCATGTTGTCTATCGTGAGGGCCTTGTTGGGCTTTGGAATGAAGCGGACCTTGGCGTCCTTCCATTTCTTCGGCAACTGCGAGCTCTCCCAGGCTTCGTTAATGTGCTCTAGGAGGCCGCTGGCCGCTGTACGGCTCGTGTTACCGAGTAATTTGTAAGTTATGGCGTCCCTGCCAGGTGCACTTCTCTTGTTACTGTCATCTATCGCTGCCCACAGTTCCGTCATGGTAAACGGCCGGTCCAGTTCTTCGTTGTCGGGTCCTTCGTACCTCTCGGGCACCGGGTACTGGCCCTTCTCTGTCTTTAAGTACTTGGCCTTCAGGTCTTCCAGGAGCCTGCAGCCGTCTCCCTTGTACGTGTTCAATACTTTGGTGAGGTTGCGATTGGTCGCAGTTTTGCTACTCAGCGGGTCGATCAGATGTCTCAAGAGACACCACGTCTTCCACGTCGAGAGCTTGCCCTGCAGGCCGTCGCAGGTCTTCAGCCAATTTTCCTTACATAGTTTGGCTGCGTGCTCGGCGATCTTTTTGTTCAAGACTGCTATGCGCTTGGCCAGCTTTCTGTTGTGACGTTTCCACCGCCGCGTTAACGAGTGTCGGGCCGCCCACATGTGGGTCAGTCTGGCGTCCACATACGGTGTCTGCAATGTCGTTGCGATTTCTTGGGTAAATTTATCGAGGGCCTTCTTCTGGTCCCTCGCCCATTCGGTGTAGGTCCTTTGTGTTTCAGCTTGTCCCGATTCTTCCTCGGACGCCTCTTCTTGTTCTTGGGTAAACTTTTTCATCTTGTCCCAATCCGTGATCCGTGCCGTCCCCAGCACAGCCCGATATCGGGAGCCTCGGATCGTGATGCCGATCACGCTGTGGTCAGACCCCAGGTCCACTTCTTCGCTTCTCCAGGAGACGTCTAGCGTGCCTGATAACCACGACAGGTCTGGCGTGGTGTCCCTCGCGGCACTGTTGCCTCTTCTGGTGGTTACGTCCGGCTCGTTCAGGAGGCTGACAATTCGTGTATATTCATAACGAAGCTTCCAATTTATCATCTATTACATTTGTAGTGCACCAAGGCAGTGTTTTGGGCCCAGTTTTATTTTTTTGTATACATAAATTATTTGCCTTCCCGATTATATGGTAACATCCTTCTATTCGCTGATGATTGTTTTCGTACTGCGAAATTGATTGCAATGATGATCACTTTATACAAAATTCTACCTTTTCTTGGTGTCAGGAGTGAAACATCAATAACACTAACACTAAGCAGAAAGAAACAGATATCTGATTTTACTTACATTATTAATGAAACACCTCTCACTTGTGTATTTCAGGGTAAATATTTAGGTGTCACTTTAACACGCATTCTCCGATGGGAAATCCATGTTAACAACATAACCTCAAGTGGAAATTAATGTACATGCTGAGCACTAAAGCGACTCATCTTTCTGAGAAGACACCTTCGTCTCGCGTCCGCAGATACAAATCTGCTGGCCTATAACATGCTTGTTCAATCAGTGCTGGAGTATGCCAGTATTGTTTGACATACGTACAGAAAAGAACTCATAAGAGGGGGTGCAGAGGAAGGCAATAAGGTTCATTTATAATAAATACAAGTTAATAGATTCATTGAATAAATTATTTAAAAAAAAACTGGCTTATTACCACGGCAAAGTAGGGCAAAATTAGCACGACTAAAGTTGTTTCAATTTATTCATAATGACAAGACCATTGACACATCCATTTGAAGTTCTTTTAATCGTTCTAGGTCAACATGCCACAAGCATTCTAGAACACCTAATGAATACATTTTTAACTTAAATTGCTTTAAATACTCATATTTTTCTTAAACGAATAGGGAATGGAATGAACTTAGTCCTGCCGTTACTAACGCTTTAAGTTTAAATAACTTCATGACTTCGAGCGGCCGCCAACTTCAACAGCGTTCGCTTGAAGCTTGCCCCTTGTTGATCATCGAGGAGGGAACGGCAGGTAGACGAGACGACGTAAAACAAACTGGTTTAATACATCGCTACAAACAACTGAGCATCGAGCAACAGAGCACCGTAGTGTATGCCAGCAACTACAAAAGTTAGAAGCAGAGTTCTTATCTACACAGCAGCGCTCTCTCTCTTTATATCCTGTATGGGGTCCTGTCTTCACAGCACTGGAGTCTAGAACAAACAATTCCAATGCGTCCTTATGCTTTGAAGGACGCATTGCCGCAATTTGTGTACTCGCGCTTGGCGTGCCATCCGTTTGGTGTGTATTTGAACGAAAAAAAAAAATCTATTTCACGGCGTAGTGCACGGGCATAAAGAAGAATGCGCCGTGGGCAGAGGCAAAAGAAAAAAAGAAAACAACAACTGTGCATGCAGCATGAGTGGGGGGCAGAGTGGGTAGCGAGCCGGACAGATCGGTATAATAATTTTTAAAAAAAGCTACTTTGGAGAGGAGGTGTTGTGCGGCTGCTGTTCCTGTTGCCACGAAGATGTAAACAATCATGTGCGCCACCACTTTCATAAAGTATCGCCCGCCCGTAAGGGCCATAACTGAAGGGCGCCTTGGCGCTAGCGCCGGAAAGAGCGCCTGCATTAACTCGACCAATGGGAGCCATGCAGAGATTCACACGGCAGTCTGGGACACGAGCATGGTTAGAGTCGTAGAGTTTCCTACAATATGCTAGAGGGAACTCTGGCGCTGCAGTCGTCGGCCCACCATAGAATTGATGACATGACATGGATTTGTCTGATCTTCGAGCTTGTTGTTTCAGACATTCTTGTAGCTTTGTTTCCTACGCTTTACATGCCTTCATTGTCTTAAATTTCAGAGCAATCTATATTCTTCGAAGTGCAGAAGGCACTGCAAACATGCTCAAGGCGCACTAATTGCAACGATTGAGCTTGTCGAGATGCCCAAATCGAAACGCGCCAAGCATCTCAAGGCACTGGCACACTCGCGATAAATTCATAAGTATGTTTCACATGCCTGTTGACGCATGCATCCGTGGATTAATCTTGAGTACATCTCCAATGTAAAAAAAAAAATGTCTTATAAAGGATTTTATTGAGAGTGTGTTCCCTGTACCATTGTGTCGGTTAATGTTTTGAGGACCTGGGTAAGACATGCTTAAAAGGGTTCAAAATATGTGGATACCAGCAAATGTTAAAACATTTTTCTTCAAGCTTCAAAAGGGAACCTTGCCTGTTAAAACATGTTTAGAGGAAAGGGGGGTTTATGTGCCATGGGGGAGCAAATGCTTTCTGTGCAACAAAGCTGAAACGATCGAACATGTTTTCATTGATTGTAATGATGCCATATTTTTTGGGGTTAAATTACAGAGAACTTTAAAGATAGACCTACCCTCAGTCATCATGGTATTCGTTTTTTGCCTGCTGAACGCAATTTTGAACGGATGGACGTTTTGTTTTTACTCGGGCTGCACACAGTCTGGCATAGTCTGCTAGCATATAGATACTGTGATGTTAAAGGTCGATCTGTGTATGAATATATCATGGGAATGGTTGTGAAAGTATGTAACGTGTACAAAACGATCGACTGTGATGAAGATGTGGTGTCAATGCTGGATACCTTAACACATATAAAACAAGTGTGACCTGTGATCACAAACTCCTTTGAGGTTTCTAGCCAAGCTGGAAATAAAGAAAAAGAAAGCACCCGTTGCTTAATGGTTTCAGTATCAGGCTTGTGTGCTTAGAGGTCCTGTGTTCGAATCGTGCCATCGGTCAATTTTAATAATGTTCATTTTATTATTTATTCCGCACTACATTGTTGAAAATTACGAGCTTACAAAGTCACAAAGCCGTTTGAAACCAGAATGACGAAGGTTAGGCAAATCCATGTACTTCCCATAATACTCATGCTGGTACAACCGCTCCCACTGCAGCCCCCCTAAACACTAGCTCCAGAGTTCCCTCTACTAATTATTGTATGAAACTGTATGGTTAGAGTGGCCTGTACTCGCCGACAGCCTTCTGTGGCAGTGAAGGGAAAGCTACGAGCATATGGCTGCTGCACATGTGTCAAAGCACCAAGTAGTCCGCCAGCATTTAACAGCA
Organism: Dermacentor albipictus; assembly: GCF_038994185.2. Classification (NCBI taxonomy): domain Eukaryota; kingdom Metazoa; phylum Arthropoda; class Arachnida; order Ixodida; family Ixodidae; genus Dermacentor; species Dermacentor albipictus. The sequence continues at coordinate 146,531 of NW_027225674.1, forward strand.
CTTTTGGCTGCTCGGAACAGACACTGAATCGACGCAGCTTCACGTGCGACAGTTTCGCGGTTGCCCAGACGTGGAAGGGAAAAACCACAAAATAAGTAAACTTTTAGATTCATTGGTATGTTTTATCTTATTTAACTGTTGCTAAAAAGGTGTTTATGTTTTCTCTTCCCCAGCTTAAACTAACGTGGATGAAAACACGGGACTTTTTTCAGAAGCGCTCTCACTTGTGCATGCTTTGCCTCCGTAGCTTTCCCTTCGTTGCCACACAAAGTTGTCAGCGAGTACAGAAGCCTCCTTGCGTGAAATACTGGAAGAGTGTCCAAAGTGCCGGCTACCGCGTGAGGCTTTTGCGGGGAACTGCTGCACCGCACCGCTGCTGTGCCGGACCTGTTTAGGACCTGTGGGGCTTTCTGCACTTGAGAAGCAAGCGGAAGGCCAGAAACTAATTACACTAATTCACACTAATTAAATGTGACTACATACATGGGTGTACTTATGCCGACTCATTATTTTCGACTTCCGAGATGCACTGGTAGCATCTTATACCAAATGGGCAACAAGCGGTTTCCCCCTTCGATCATCATCATCATCAGCCTGGTTACGCCCACTGAAGGGCAAAGGCCTCTCCCATACTTCTCCAACAACCCCGGTCATGTACTAATTGTGGCCATGTTGTCCCTGCAAACTTCTTAATCTCATCCGCCCACCTAACTTTCTGCCGCCCCCTGCTACGCATCCCTTCCCTTGGAATCCAGTCCGTAACCCTTAATGACCATCGGTTATCTTCCCTCCTCATTACATGTCCTGCCCATGCCATGCCCATTTCTTTTTCTTGATTTCAACTAAGATGTCATTAACACGCGTTTGTTCCCTCACCCAATCTGCTCTTTTCTTATCCCTCAATGTTACACCCATCATTCTTCTTTCCATAGCTTGTTGCGTCGTCTTCAATTTAAGCAGAACCCTTTTCGTAAGTCTCCAGGTTTCTGCCCCATAGGTGAGTTCTGGTAAGACACAGCTATTATACACTTTTCTCTTGAGGGATAATGGCAACCTGCTGTTCACGATCTGAGAATGCCTGCCAAACGCACCCCAGCCCATTCTTATTCGTCTGATTATTTCCGTCTCATGATCCGGATACGCGGTCACTACCTGTCCTAAGTAGATGTATTCCCTTACTACTTCCAGTGCCTCGCTACCTATTGTAAACTGCTGTTCTCTTCCGAGACTGTTAAACATTAGTTTTCTGCAGATTAATATTTAGACCCACCCTTCTCCTTTGCCTCTCCAGGTCAGCGAGCATGCATTGCAGTTGGTCCCCTGAGTTACTAAGCAAGGCAACATCGTCAGCGAATCGCAAGTTACTAAGGTATTCTCCATTAACATTTATCCCCAATTCTTCCCAATCCAGGTCTCTGAATACCTCCTGTAAACACGTTGTGAATAGCATTGAAGAGATCGTATCTCCCTGTCTGACACCTTTCTTTATTGGTATTTTGTTGCTTTCTTTATGCAGGACTACGATGACTGTGGAGCCGCTATAGATATCTTTCAGTATTTTTACATATGGCTCCTCTACACCCTGATTCCGTAATGCCTCCATGACTGCTGAGCTTTCGACAGAATCAAACGCTTTCTCGTAATCAATGAAAGCTATATATAAGGGTTGGTTATATTGCGCACATTTCTCTATCACTTGATTGATAGTGTGAATATGGTCTATTGTTGAGTAGCCTTTACGGAATCCTGCCTGGTCCTTTGGTTGACAGAAGTCTAAGGTTTTCCTGATTCTATTTGCGATTACCTTAGTAAATAGTTTGTAGGCAACTGACCGTAAGCTGATCGGTCTATAATTTTTCAAGTCTTTGGCATCCGCTTTTTTATGGATTAGGATTATGGTAGCGTTCTTCCAAGATTCCGGTACGCTCGAGGTCATGAGGCATTGCGTATACAGGGTGGCCAGTTTCTCTAGAACAATCTGCCCACCATCCTTCAACAAATCTGCTGTTACCTGATCCTCCGCAGCTGCCTTCCCCCTTTGCATAGCTCCGAAGGCTTTCTTTACTTCTTCCGGCGTTACCTGTGGGATTTCGAATTCCTCTAGACTATTCTCTCTTCCATTATCATCGTGGGTGCCACTGGTACTGTATAGATCTCTATAGAACTCTTCAGCCACTTGAACCATCTCATCCATATTAGTAATGATATTGCCGGCTTTGTCTCTTAACGCATACATTTGATTCTTGCCAATTCCTAGTTTCCTCTTCACTGCTTTTAGGCTTCCTCTGTTCCTGAGAGCGTGTTCAATTCTATCCATATTATACTTTCTTATGTCAGCTGTTTTATGCTTGTTGATTAACTTCGGAAGTTCTGCCAGTTCTATTCTAGCTGTAGGGTTAGAGGCTTTCATACCTTTGATACAGCAGCATAAACAACCACCTTGTTCAGCTGCCAATGGTGTTGGAATTGGCATCAGTGTTTCCATGAGAAAATTACCTGTTCTCTCAATGAATGATCATAGCTGAAAGGTCTTCATTTATGTCTACTTTATAGAACACATAATTTGTGTGTGAAGAGACTACAAAGAATGATAAGTAGGCAGTATACAGTGCGTACTACATCACCTAATCCCTGTTTTCGAAGGTGTCCGGTCGCTTATACCAGCGTGACTCATAGTGATGTGACAGTGCTTACACATGTAAAATAGCATATTTTGATATGTTCTAACATTATTTCATGTCATCAATGTGCGGCTTGCATTATATTTCAAGCAAATGACAGGTGGTCGCTTTAGCTGCATGTTTTTTGTAAACAAATGCACGGGTAATTGCTTTGGACTGTCAGCAGCGTTCTTCCGGGGTATGGAGTCTTGCAAGCCCTCCTCATGTGCAGATCATGCTGCTGCATCGGCATGTTCTTTGCCCATTATGCCACAGTGGCTTGGAATCCACTGTAACGTGATGTCGTGTCCTTGCTCGATGAGATGGTGAAGCAGCAGTTGGATTTCTAGAACTAGTTGTTCTTGGTACCCGCGGCATAAGGCAGAAACCAAACAATGAAGAGCAGCCTTGGAGTCACTGAACATGCTCCATTTATTGGGCAGTTCATCAGAAATAACGTGAAGTGCACGATGAATAGCAGTGAGTTCTCTGGCAGTTGATGTAGTCTGGTGAGATAGTCAAATCTTTATGGTGAAGGTTTTTGCAGGAAAGATCACTGATCCTGCAGACCCGTTCACCGTGGTTGAAGCGCCAGTACATATATAGATGATGACGCTCATTGTATGTCACATACAGCAAGAGCAGTTGAAGCTGCTTGAGTGCTGGAGACAAGAGTTGAGCTTTTGTTCATATTCCTGGTACCATTAGTCGAACTTTTGCTTGAGCCAAGCACCATGGGGGAAATGGAACTCTCGCTGGAGCTGTATAATGTGATGGAACGTATGTACAATAGGGCAGGACTGTCTGACAAAAGGAGGCATGTGGTCGATCCTCTGGCAGTGAGGCTTGATGATGGGCAGGGGCTCGAGCAAGATGTCTTACGTGTGCTCTGAGCGCTGCCATGAATATATGGTTCTTGGCTGGGAAATTGTGTGCTATCGTGTTGGTCTCAGCCGTTGACGAGCACCACAGCAATCCAAGACACACTCTAAGTGCCTGGACCTGGACGCTTTTGAATCTACAGATATTATTTCTGCAGGTGTTGGTCAGCACAGGCAAGCTGTATTGCAAATACCCAAGAAAGAGCGTCTTGTATAGTCGCATCATTGCATGTACCCAGGCTCTTCCTCCAAGAAGCTTGAACACATTAGAAACATCCGTCAGGTGCTTCTTTAGGTAGGCCACATGAGGATTCTAGCAGAGGTCACGATCAATGATTACGCCTAAGAATCGGTGCGTCCTGACATAAGGTATGCTTTGACCGTCAATAGAAACATCGTATCCATTCGCAAGAACAGAGGCAGGAGTGAAAATTTATGTGCTTGCAAATGTAGCCATAAGATCTTTATGGAACACACCAAGCTTGAAGCACACACGTCTACACTGACTGGAACCATCCCTTCGACTTCGACCCCCATTTGGACTCTCACAATTTGAGACAGCAGTACTTTGCTGACTGTGGCTTGGTGTCCCTTTCACAAGATCTTTTGCCTTCCAAGTCGGAATGGACAAGAGCGCGGCTTGCAGTCACTGCGATGGTGAGGAGACTATAGAACACGTACTTTGCCACTGTCCTCGATACAGTGTGCACCGGCTGTCACTAGCAACCGTGTTGGCATGCCTTGATGAGAGAACACTTTCAGAGTAGACGGTCTTGGAATGCTGACATGAACTGTCGTCGCACCGAAAGTCAGTCAAGGCTTTGTTGACCTTTTTACGTGGCAGTGGCCTATTAGAAAGACTATATGATCCCATACCGTCCCCTCCCCTTTTTTTTCACGCCTTTCTTTTGGTCCCTGCTCTTCTTTCCGACTTTACTTTCCCTTCCCTTCCCTTCCCTTCCCCTAGTGCAGGGTAGCAAGCCGGAGACTTTAACTCTGGTTAACCTCCCTGCCTTTCTCTCATTTGCATCTCTTTCTCTCTCTCCCGGGGAAATTGGGCACTCTATAAATCAACCTACGAATGCGGAAAGCAGTGCTCCAAGACATGCCATACTGAGTATGTGATACTCTTCATTGAAAAGGGGTAAAACACATAAAATAACAAACACCACATATTAAATCGGTGGTTAAGGCTACCTTGGTCATCATGATGCAGCGCGATATGCTGCACTGTGTGCTAGCCCATGGTGGCAGGTTGTATGTGAATGGCAGTTCATGACTATTGAATTCATCGGAATCGCAGCTGTCACTGTTTGACAGCTTCAAAGAGCTGGTGCAGCTCGCATTGTTACCCAAGGACATTGTGCCAACGGTCTGGCACTGTCACAAATCAGATCGGCCTCTGCTTCTTTGCAAGTTTTATCAGTGCTGGCACAACTGGCAGGCCTTGTGCACCTGTCACAAGAAGGGATTCCCTCGATTGCTTGGCCAGGTTTCAGTTTCATTTTTATGCTGTTTTGCGTATCTAAAATTATTTCGGAATTTGCAGAGAAATTGTACTATCAGACGCGTGACAGGAGAGTCTCAGGAGCATGGTACTGCCATTACCTTGACATGGTAAAAAAAATTGCCGGAGTTGCCCAGAGCCCATCACCAGGTCCCATAGCAAATTTTGGTTATACGCTGGAAGTTGTTACGTGTCCTCTAGGGAATATTCTGCTACAAAAATTTTTCAAGTCGGCTCATTAATAGCCGAGATAGAAATATTTCAGTGCCGTGAACCCTTGATTTCAGCAGGCGGGCTCTACTGCATAGTGAGACTCTCTCTCCACTCGCCTCGTCTAGCTTCTGCAAGCGAAATTCCTTCCCTGCATTCTCCCATGCCGGACCTCGATGCTCACATGACACACACGTCACGAGCCTTGCCATAACTTTTTTTTCTCTCTTTTTTTTCCGGCGATGCGCACTTCTGCTGGCAGAGTTGTGCGTGAGCTGTTATCATTTCGCGTAGCACACGATTTTGCGTGCTGTGCACAAGGAAACATGAGTAGCGGTATAATTCAGTACTACACGAATACTGAGGCAGAACAAGCAGATCGCAGAGCGTGATCATGCGCTGGAACACGGTAGGAAATGGCATAGTTTCGGTACCTGCTCACGTGACCGCACGACCGTGGGAACAAGCAGACGAAGCAGAAATACATCTCTTGCTTCGGTGCGAAGTAAAGCAAGAAACGCGCAGACATTCCGTTTGTGTGTTTTGTCATTTCTCTAAATAACAGATGGTGCCTTGAATAATTCTCGAAGTCACGTGTCACCACGAGCGACATCACACTGCAGACTCAAGTATGTAGGCGTAGGGACGCGAGTACGTCATCCTCCGGCTTGGAGCGCGACGGCCGTGAGAAGAAGGAAAGACGGCCTTCGGTTTGAAATGTCAGATCTTTGCGCGGCGTGCAGCGATGTAATACTTTGCAGATGTGATCGTTATCATGCAATGTATGCTCTGCGGTTGTCAGCTCAAAATGGCCAGACCTGGTGAGGGGCCCTTTAAGAGGAAGCTTTACCTCTGGAGCTCCTATCTAAATATGTAGGGTTGGAGAAATTGTATTGCTCTGCATCAGCTGCACTACCTATATTTTATTAAGTTTGTTGCAATTAAAAGAAAATCTACCAACTAGAGCTGACTATATTGAGGCCATAAGTTTTTTTTTTCTTTAAATTGTTGAAAATTACAAAACCTAAAAGAAAAAGCATAAAGTTTCCAACTCTGTTACTCAGTGTCACTATTCTGTAAACTGCACCTATTGAGGTGCGGCGAAGTCTGGCCACGGAGCGCACGGTGCCGGCAAAAGAAGAGGCGTGAGCTCTGCATTCAAAATAAAATAAAAATGAGTCTGAAGGGTTAGCCTTGCAAGAAGATTGTGTCTTAGGTCTTTCCTGTTCTCACAACATTGGGGATGTTGGACTATCGACGCAGCCACACGTTTCAATGGCACCTGCTCAGCATGACATTGCTGCTCCTCATTCTATCCCTGTGGCGCACTATGCTGTCAAGATGCCGCCGTATAGCCACCAGCATCCTGACATTTGGTTCCTTCAGGTGGAGGCCAGCTTCCAGGCCACGCACGTAACCTCTCAGCAGACCCACTACGCCCACCTACTAGTTGCCCTACCCGGTGACGCCCTCCTCCAGGTGCTTGACCTCCAGTCTGCACCTCAGTCTCCAACGCCCTACGACACCCTCAAGGCTGCTATCCTGGAGCACATAGCCCTTTCTGAGAGATGCCACCTGCAAGAGCTCCTATCCACCACAGAGCTCGGGGATCGTCAGCCGTTCCAGCTCCTTTGACTTATACCGCATCTACTTGGACCACAAGCCTCCATCTTCAATGAGGCACATCTCAAGCACCTGTTCCTCCAATGCCTCCCAATTCCCATCCAAATATTGCTACTAGGCACATCAGATCGTAGCCTTTCTGCTCTGGCTTCCTTGGCCGATAAACTCGACAAGGTGTCAGCTTCCACACCTCATTGCTTCCCAAGTGACCATGGCCAAAACCGACAGCGCCAGGGTTCAACCAACTACTTTGCGAAAGTTTACAAACCAGCATTCCACGGCCAATCCTCCGGTTCCACAGCATGATGGTTTTTCAACCCTTCACAAGGATATTTGACACCTCTGAGATCTTATCCCTGCTGCATTTAACGGTATGTCCACCAACCTGCTTGCTCGCCGTACGTTTCCTTTTAGGTCACCATTTCCAGCTCACCACTCTTCTCACGAGCAGTCCTCTGACTTGCTGCCATCCCTATGCTGGTACCATCGAAATTTTTCCACTTGGGCATGCCAGTGTACACGGCTTCATTCGTGGATGGGAAACAATCTCCGGGAGCACTAGCAGCAACAAGTGACCCCTGAGAAAACTCCAGTCACCTTTCCTTCATCCCTGACTCTGTCAATGGACTGAAACATTTCATGGAAACAAGTGCTGATGTGAGCATGTTGCCAGCAAGAGTGGAGGAGTGGAGTGGAGGTTTGCCAATGATTGTGTCATTTACCACACCATTACTAATTGTTATGACCAACATATCCTCCAGACAGATCTTAACAGCGTACTAAATTGGTGCAATGATTGGCTAATGTCCCTCAATCCTACAAAATGTAAACTCGTGTCCTTCTCTCGCCGTCACAATCCCTATCGCTCTGATTATTCAATTTCTAACACATTGATTGAACTAGTACAATCATATAAATACCTAGGAGTCCCCCCTCTCTTTCAATTTATCATGGCGCCCCTATATTAGTAACATTATTTCAACGTCGAACAAAAGACTCGGTATTCTAAAGCGCCACCTTTGCGTTGACCCACCACATGTTAAATTGCTTGCGTATAAAGCCCTTGTAAGACCCAAATTAATATATGCAGCTGCCATCTGGAGCCCGCATCAGGTGTATCTAATCACAGCATTGGAAGCCGTTCAAAATCATGCCGCTCAATTCATTCATTCCTCATATTCATACAATGTCAGATTTCATCTTTGAAAGCACAATCGGGACTGCCGTCCCTCTGCTATCGCCGCTGCATTGCTAGCCTTGCCCTTTTTCACAAGTTTTTTTATTCTTCTCTCAATCAAACACCGTATATTACAGCTGCAGCATGCATATCCTATTGCACAAGTCATCCATTTCAAGTTGCCCATCTGCCACCGCACACTACTATGTTTTCTGCTTCATTATTTTTTAGAGCAGCTACAAACTGGAATGGCCTACCCTATGACATCGTTCGCATCGCTACATCATCTATTCTTCAAGAACGCGTAACTGATCATCTTCAATGTTAAATAATCTTTGCTGTTTGTTTTTTGTTATTCGAAATATAATCCCACCCCTTATGTAACACCCCCTGAAATGGGGGCCTTTAAGGAAATAAACTGAACTGAAACTGAACCAGAGAAGCTACGTATCGCCAGGAAGGAGTTCGAGCATATGTTAGAAATCAGAATTGCTCATCCCTCCAGCCTTCACATGGTGCCCAAGAAGACCGGTGATTGGCACCTTTGCAGAGATTATCGTATGCTGAATACTGCTATAATTCCTGATTGGTACCCTCCACGGAACATCCAAAACTTCACTGTCATTCCTTATAGTGCCCAGATTTGTTCCAAGATCGATCTAGCCAGAGCCTACCATCAAATTCCTATGGCTCCAAAGGACATAACTGAAGTAATGGACACAGGAACAGGAATGAACGTACGTTTATTGAGTTAGTCGTTTAAGTAGCCAAACTCTGGCGTGACGTCATGTCACTCAGGCCTTGATGCACGTGCTCTTGGTGTGCATGAATTGCTGACATCACATCATTTCCTTCCCCTTAAGAGGAGCTCTAGAAACGGTCTGGCGCCTTGCGACGCCGGTTTGATCGGCAAATTGGAACTGCCAGGGGTCCAGCATTGGCAGTACTCGTGTCGTGCTCTTCCGGAACTCCAGTGTTGGCAGCTCCCATTTTGGGCTCTTCGTTAGCCGAGGAATTGGGGCTGGTACTCGAAAAGCCCGCCAGAGGGTCTGCATCTTCATTTGGTGGGGCTAACCCTCCGTTTCTTTCAGTGCCTTCCTCGTCCAACGATGTTGGTTGTTGAGCCTCCGCGCGGTGTCGTAGCTGATCTTCATGATGCTCACATAGTTCCCCATCCTCCGTCTTGACCGTGCTCAGGCGGGCGCCCCTGGTATTCTGTATCACTCCGGGTCTCCAGCTGTCACCTGCCCTATAGTCCTTGCACCAGACCGGTTGTCCGGGCGAGTGTCTGGGCGGAAGTGCTCCTGCAGCAGAAAAAGTTTGTGACACCACATTATCCAACAAAGTACGTGGTTCGAAACCAAGAAGCAAGAAGCCAGGTGTCTTTCCGTTTTGGAGTGGGGTGCGCTGATAACGCAGTAGCCATCGGGCCAGGCGCCTTTCAAGGGTACCATGCACGTTTTTGCGCAGACCTTCTTTAACAGTGCGTACTGCCCTTTCTGCCAGCCCGTTGGATTGCGGATGATATGGAGGAGATCGTAGGTGTACTATGCCATTATCTACCACGAATTGGCAGAACTGTCTACTTGTAAACTGGGCCCCGTTGTCGGAGACAAGTGTTCGTGGCAACCCAGATCTGCTGAAAATGCTCTGCAACGCTTCAACAGTGTTATCTGCACTGGTTACTTTAAGCGGAACAACCACGAACCATTTGGTATGCGAATCCACTGCGATCATCTACATTCGTCCTTCGACTGGTCCTGCGAAATTAAGGTGGATTCTAGGCCATCGCTCGAATGTGTCCGGCCACGGAACTGGCTCTTGCGCGCGTGGCATGCTGCAGTTTTGCTGGCACACGGCAGATGCGTGTACGATATTCTGGATATCCTTGTCAAGTCTGGGATACCAGAAAAGTGCTCGTGCCAGATTTTTCATCGCCGACATGCCTTGATAGGTATCGTGCAGCAGCTGCAGCATTGATTCTTGAGCTGCGGCAGGTATCACGGCCCGATGGCCCCAATAAAGAATACCATGGCTGCATGTCTACTCGTCTTTCTTGTGGAACATAGGTCGTAATGCTTCTTGTGTTGCCGGCAATTTCCTTGGCCAGCCTTCCCGAACGTAACGCATAACTGCCATGAGTGCATGTGCCATCACGTGCCGTCATTTCGGCCAAATTGTGCGACGACACCACCCCTGTGTTCAGATGGTCTGTTAGCAGCACGTACTCCCATTCATCTTTCAACATTGACTTCACTGTCTTGTCATCATGTGGCGCTGCTGGGCATAAGTTGGCCATGTCACTATTGACACTGGTGACCCTGTGTCCACTTGTCCGACGAAGGTTCCTCACAGTGAGCTACGTTTTCTTGGCGTGGCTTGGAATTGCACATTGAAGCCAGGTGTCCCCTCTTCCAACATGAGAAACACTCAACGCAGTGGAACCTGCATTTGGCGGTCTTGTGGGTGTCGCTTCCACAGCAAAGGCAGCCGGTCTGTACTTCATCGTTCAACTTTGCCATCCTGTCTGGCTATGGTCTTCTGAAGAACTTCTGCCGCTCTTGCTTCATTTGCGCTGCGTGGATGCCCTCTCCAATTGGTCCATCTCCCATCTGTTGTACATTGCGTGCCGCCATCTCAGCAGCTAGCGCCACATCCTCCACTTCCTGCAGCATGAGCGTGTGCCTTGCTAGCAGATTACAATGCACTCCAGAATCCCGTAGACCGCAGACAAGCCTGTTGTGCAGCATTCTCTCTAGCACCTGGCCGAAATTGCACCTATTAGCCATTTTCCGTAGCTCGACAATGAAGTCGCTTATCAACTCGTTAGCCTGCTGATTCCTTGTGAAAAACTGATAAGACTCCACTATCTCACTGCCTTTCGGTGCAAAGTACTCGGCCAGTTTTTGAACTGCTGCTTCATATGTCAGATCCTGAATCTTGCCAGGCGCACAACGGCCTGCCAGGAGATCTACTGTCTTGGTACTAAGGGCGGCAACAAGTAAGGCCCGACGCTTTTTCAGATCGACAATCTCGTGGGCTTCGAAAAAAGCTTCTAATCGCATCTGATATGCATCCCACTTGTCGTCCCCTTCGTAAAAAATAGGCGGACCGGCTTGCATCGCCATGCTTTACCCTGGCCGTGGGGGTTAATCCTCGTCGCCACTGAAGTAATGGACGCAGGAACAGGAATGAACCTTACGTTTATTGAGTTAATCGTTTAAGTAGCCAAACTCTGGTGTGACGTCATGTCACTCAGGCCTTGACGCATGCGCTCTTGGCGTGCGTGAATTGCTGACATCACATCAATAACGAAATTTAGGGTTGATCCCTCTTTCATAGGAATTGGTGGAGCACGAAAGTGAAACACGTCTTCACAGAGGCTGTTGCATGTTTGCTTTGTGAACTCACGGTCTGCTGCAGCGAAAGGCGCACGATTTGCGGGTCAGCGACCGTGTTGCAGGCTGGCTTGGCATGCAGCACCCAGCTGCCGAGTTGCTTCGGCGACAGTATGAGCATTTTGGTCTGACTATAGTGTCTTGGGCAGCCAGTTGAGTTGCAACGCGTTCAGCTTCAGGAATGCGAGTGGCAGAGTGTGCAGCATGCGCCATGAATGCGGTCTGCTTCATGCTAGCGTGTCTTGCCTGTCCAGAGCGAGATTTGCCCGCCGACGCCGTTGTCTTTCTGTGCCGCCTAGTGCAGCAGTTTTCTTAGTTGCTGCCATCACAAGTGAAGCAGTAGTTGGCATGTAAGCACTGTTGATGCATGTTGAAGCAGCACTCTGTAGGCAGCATAGTGCCACAGGCTAATCCAACGTGAAAGAGAAACCATCTGCTGCAAGTGCCAGCACCAGGCTATACCGCGTTGGAGCCTCCAGTGCGCTGTGACTACCAGCGCTCCCTCTTGGCGCTCGTAAGTGTCACGATCCAGAACTTCAACACTGCGATCTCCATCTCACAAGCTGGTTGCAGCACTGCCGAAGGTACGAGGCACACACAGGTAATATCGTTGTGCTGCGGTATATAGTTCCTGGCATAACTGGCTGATTATTGGGTATACACCAGAGAGTTTTATTTTTGATTGCTACATGGTATGGTACAGTGATACATGACATGTTACTACGTATGCAAATGCACATTGTATAATGACAATTACTGTGGCACTTTCTGCCATTAACCGTACTAGCCACCCTAACCATCATTATGCAGCCAACATGGCAGCACCAATTCAGCCCAGACCACCCACTACGATCCGAATTCGTGCTTGTTACTGGCTCTCTGTCCTGTCAGCAAGAAACAAGCGGCAAAATCCGTCATCTCATCTCATCTCAAGCTAAGTTCGAATCATTAGACATGTTTTGTCTTAATTATTGAGATCGACTGTTTGTTTTCATGCTGCTAGAACTACAGACGGGGAACCAAGCTGTAAAACTTGTTTGATTTCTATTTAGATTTTAGAACTTTAGATTTCTAGATGGCGCTACAGCATTAGCACGGGTGATGCGTTGATGGTGCCGAACGCTATAAAAGTGTAATTGTTCACTGCATCATTAATTTACTACCCCACTCTATCATGGTATGTGGTGACAGTAGCGAGCAAATGCCAAGTAGACAGCGAGCAGATGCTCTGGCGCAAATGAATACTTGTAAGGGCATTTGCCCGTACTACTTGTGAAGGAGGGTGCAAGATAACTGCAGGAAAAGCATACAGGGAAAACAAAGCCTTGCTGTCGTATGCATGTAAACATAGCTTACGTTTATGGTGTCAAAACATTTTTTTTTTGCCAATCCACCAACCATGGAACATGTAACATGATGACAAGCAGATGCTGAGCAGATGACACAGCATGGATGAGCACATCGCGAGGGGCATTCGGCCTTCTTATTGGCTAAGAATCCATGTAGCTTCCACAGTGCTACATCCAACCAGCTATTTTACTACTTGGCGCTGATGTTACATTCGATAAAGAAAGTCAAGCGTGGACCCTGACATAAAACACTTTCGTGTCAGAACAGCCATCACGATGCTGTTTGAGGTCTTCGAGTTCCTGCAGATGTCGTTCGTCCTGAAGAATGCTGCACAAACATTTCAACGTTTCATTGATGAGGTAGTCTGTGAATGGCTGTTCATTTTCGCCTATGTTGATGACATCCTCGTGGCCAGTGCCTTATTAGAGACACACATTGAGCACCTATGGCTTCTCTTCCATCGCCTTTAGTCTCACAGCCTTGTCATCAACGTCACCAATTGCGACTTTAGTGCTTCTTCTGTCGAGTTCCTCGGCCATCTCTTGAATGACGAAGGCATCAGACCACTTCCTTCCAAAGTCGAGGCCATCACCAACTGTCCTCGCCCCACTTCAATGTGGCAGTTATGACATTTCCTCGGTTTGGTGAACTTTTACAGACGTTTTATTCCATCTTGCGCTGCTACAGTCAAACCTTTGGAAGCTCTCAATGCCACCAAGCCCACATCACCTTAAAGCCAAGAGACAAAGCCTTCATTGAGGTTAAAACGCAGCTGGAAAATACGACTTTGCTTGTACACCCAGCACCTGAGGCCCCCACTGCGCTCATGGTGGATGCTTCCAGCATTGCTGTCGATGCTGGCATTTGGCATCCATTCGCTTTCTTCTAAAAAAAAAAAATCAGTTAGCAGAGACAAAGTACAGCGCTTTCGGCTGGGGGCTTTTGGCAGCTTACTTATCCATCAAGCACTTCCGCGACTTTCTCGAAGGCCACTGTTTCACCCTGTTTACAGTCCACAAGCCCCTCATCCATGATTCTGGCTCAAAGAATAACATACTCCCCTCGTGAAATAACAAAACTGGCTTACCTCACTGAGTTCTCGGTACAATTTCAACACGTCAAAGGAGCATTAAATATTCCAGCAGACGCGCTCAGCCGAGTCAAAGCCATTGCAACGATAGGTGCTTTGCATGAATTGGCCATCGCGCAGCAAAAGCACAAAGAACTTCAGCACCTAAGATGAACACCAAACAGCTTAGACCTGCGACATTTTCCATTCAAGGCGACGCTCTTCTCACTTGCAAAGTGTCCACTGGTCACTATCGTCCCTTCATTTCGCATCATCTCAGACGACGCCTCTTTGGACATTTACATTCTCTCACTCACCCTGGAATCGAGGCTTTCGAAAGGCTTGTCACTGAGCGCTACATCTGGCCAGGCATGAATGTCGACAGGCAAGCATGGGCACGCTTTTGTCTGGCTGGCCAAAGAGCTAAGATACATCACCACATCCGAAGTTCCCTACAGTCATTCCTCCCGCCCACTTATTGTTTCCAGAAGATTCACATTGATATCATTGGACCTGTTCCTTCATCAAAACAAAATTGCTACGCCTTAACTATGGTCGACCGTTTTACTCGGTGTCCTGAAGTCACACCACTTCCAAACATTCTGACATAAACTGTTGCAGATGCTCTTATAAGCGCATGGGTGTCACAATTTGGTGTCCCATCAGAGATTACAACTGATAGAGGCCGACAGTTCAAGAGTGCACTCTTCTGACAACTTACTAACCGCCTCGGCATACACACGTCAAAATGACTGCGGATAATTCGCAAGCCAACGGACTTCCGTCTCGACCGTCTCCCAGGCGACCATCTCCCAGGGCCGCGCAACGGACCCTTAGACACTCCTGGTAGAACCTAACTTGGCGCCATGATTCAGCGGAAAGAATAGCTCCAATCCTCCTGGCATGCCCAGGAGGATGGGAGACGGTCGCCTTTGGAACCGCCCCTACAATGTTTGGAATAAGTTGGCCGTGCAACACGCGGACTTCCTATGGAGGATGAAACTTCCAGAGCTTCAACAAAGTAAGAGGAAACACCTTTCTAATAATTCACCGTCAAATAACGTACTGGTTCTTGGAGACGCCATCGTAAGTGATAACCATAGAAGAACCCTTGCTTTAGGTCCTAAGCACTGTTTTAAGCCTAACATAAAACCCGTTGACGTTTTAAGCATACCGTGCTGCATAATCAGGTTCGTCCCAAAAGAAGAACGCTCATGCTGTATTTCGGATTGCATTGCTAGCATTAAACAATGTAATTCTCATTTTAAGACGCCTGACCCTGTCTGACTGTTAGTTGATTACCTTGTGGAGCATAAACTTAGACCAGTAATATCTGACAAGGAAGGTTATTTCGTAATTATGCCAGATGACATGTTTTCAGAAAAAGCAATTTCAGCCATAGAAAAGAATTTGCAGCCAGTCAAACTCAAGCCTTCGGTAGTTAAGCAACGTGCGGCTGACCTCTTGTCAAGACATAATCTTAAAAGGCTTGTTTGTAATGTCAAGAAAGCTAAATCCCTCACCTTAGAACTGTTTTTCTCGGCCAAGACCCATAAACAAGAAATTCCTTTTCGTGCTATAGTGTCAGAGAAAGGGACATGGCAGGTCTGTGTCGCTAGTTAAATACAGAACTGCCTAGCTTACAAATTTTTTCAGATCCCTTTTGCCTACGTAATTCTCAGGCACCAGTTCAGTATTTGAGAGAGGAAAATCCTGGTGATTGTACAGCTTTTAGTATGGATATCGAAGACCTGTATTATTCCTTGCCGCATGACGGGTTGATAAATTCCGTAAATGAGTACATTAAAGAACAAGTGCAAGAGTCGGCTTTTAGTGACAGATGCGGTGTTTCCATGGGAGCTTTTCTAGAAATGATTTCAATGTACTTGAAGTCGACGCTGATTGGGTGGAGAGATGGCGTTTTTCTGCAGAAATCAGGCATTTGCATTGGCTCAAAGGTTGCCCCTATTCTTAGCAACATTTACCTAAGTAAGGTTGACAACTGCTTAGAGAAATTCTGCCTTAGGTGATTGTGTCATCAAGATATTTCGTTACGTTGATGATTACCTGACTTTCTGCAATAGGGAAGAATTAGATTCTGCTGCTACCTCAGTAAGTGAGCAATTTAAACTTTATGGGGGAGGATTAAAGTTTACCAAGGAATTTCCTCAGCGATGCGTAATTCAGTTTCTTGACATTTTCTTGATCTTCGAACAAAATCATGTTTGTTGGCAGTACTCCCCAAGATCTTCGAAGCCGTTGCTAAACTTTCAATGCAAGCATTCTAAATTAGTGAAAAACGGAATTGCCATGTCGTGCCTTAAGTCTTCCCTCACAAGATCTTGCATGCACAAAATTAGTGCCAGTTTCAATGCGCCGGTCCAGCGCCTAGTAGAAGCAGGTTATCCTAGTGTAGCGGTGGCCACTGTGGCTGAGCGCCTAAAGAAGTCGGTTTCGAGAGGGACGGACGTGATTACAGAAAGCAGTAATCGCAAAAAAAGAGTAGTGGCTATTCCGTATATTCATTCAGTGTCGCACAGGCTTAAAAAAGTTGCTAGTAGATATGATGTTAATGTTGCTTTCACTGCTCCCAATAAGCTAGGTAAGATATGTGCTGCCGTACGGAATAAAAAGGAGCGGCTAAAAGGCAAAAAACGAACAGATATTTGTCCAGTGAAGCACATAGAACAACAGTTATACTGAATGTCGTATGGGTGTGGTTTATAAAATTCCCCTTAGCTGTGGCCAGTTCTACGTAGGGCAAACGGGACGGGGTATCAATCAGAGGCTAATGGAGCATAAAAGGTCGTTAACTGGTGGATCGCCTTCTAATCTTTCGCTACATTGTCGAGATTGTAACTGCAAGCCAGAGTTAGATGAATGCGCAATATTGTACAGGCATAAGAATGAAGATACACGTCTTATGGTAGAGGCATGGCATATCTATAATGGTGGAAGTGCGTGCGTGAGTCAGCCTTCGATTACTTTACATAAGGAAGAGATTAAGTGCCTTAACAGTTATCTCTCACGTAGACCAGCATGTGTACCCGATTGACACGTGGTGTTACCATTCCTGAGCATGCGCAGATGAGTTAGTGTCTTCTTTCATTTTTCGCCTCAGTGCTCTCTTCAGTTGATAGTCGGCGTTCGTGTTGTCCACTTCTCTACTCTTGTGTCATGTCTGCACGCCTCACTTCTATTTTGCATAATGTACACTTTTCTCTTGAGGTATAATGGCAACCTGCTGTTCATGATCTGAGAATGCCTGCCAAATGCGCCCCCACTAATTCTTATTCCTCTTAACTGCTCTTCTCTTCCGAGACTGTTAAACATTACTTTAGTTTTCTGCAGATTAATTTTTAGACCAACCCTTCTGCTTTGCCTCTCCAGGTCAGCGAGCATGCATTGCAGTTGGTCCCCTGAGTTATTAAGCAAGGCACTATCATTAGCGAATCGCAAGTTACTAAGGTATTCTCCATTAACTCTTATCCCCAATTCTTCCCAATCCAGGTTTCTGAATACCTCCTGTGAACATGCTGTGAATAGCATGGGAGAAATCGTATCTCCTTGCCTGACACCTTTCTTTAATGGGATTTTGTTGCTTCATTTATGGAGGACTACGGTTGCTGTGGAGCCGCTATAGATATCTTTCAGAATTTTTACATATGGCTCGTCTACACCCTGATTCCGTAATGCCTCCATGACTTCTGAGTTTTCGACTGAATCAAACGCTTTTTTGTAATCAATGAAAGCTATATATAAGGGTTGGTTATATTCCACACATTTCTCTATCACCTGATTGATAGTGTGAATATGGTCTATTTTTGAGTAGCCTTTACAGAATCCTGCCTGGTCCTTTGGTTGACAGAAGTCTAAGGTGTTCCTGATTGTATTTGCGATTACCTTAGTAAATACTTTGTAGGCAACGGACAGTAAGCTGATCGGTCTATAATTTTTCAAGTCTTTGGCGTCCTCTTTCTTATGGATTAGGATTATGTTAGCATTCCAAGATTCCGGTACGCTCGAAGTCGTGAGGCATTGCGTATACAGGGTGGCCAGTTTTTCTAGAACAATCTGCCCACCATCCTTGAACAAATCTGCTGTTACCTGATCTTCCCCAGCTGCCTTCCCCTTTTGCATAGCTCCCAAGGCTTTCTTTACTTCTTCAAGCGTTACTTGTGGGATTTCAATTTCCTCTGGACTGTTCTCTCTTTGATTATTGTCGTGGGTGCCACTGGTACTGTACAAATCTCTATAGAACTCCTCAGCCACTTGAACTATCTCATCCATATTAGTAATGATATTTCCGGCTTTGTCTCTTAACAGGAGAAAACAATACAATAATTTAATGATGGCGGTGTGACAATGAGGCCATGACTACAATGGCATGACGACCCTGGAATCGCTACAACAGAATGTCAGTACTGCATAGAAGGACCACGACAGCATGATGACAACTATATGAAGATGACACAATTACGATGGCTCACTGATGCCGGTTTGGTGCTGATATGACAATGCAGTGGTAACAGAGTGAAGACGGTGGAAGGGTGACAATGACATGACAAAAAAGGAGTGATCACAGTGGCATGAAGGAGATGAAGTGACGACAGCGTGTCGGTGTTGGAGCTCGCATCCATTCGGGGTAAATTTGACAGTGTAGGTGAAAGATGAAAAGGAGCCATAAATTCCACATAAGGAAATTTATTGGACGCATGAAAAGGGGACATAAAGATGACAAAGTGAAATCACTCAAAGAAGTCACCCTCAGCATCCACATTTGCTATGAGGTGACTGCGGGATTTGGTGCATGCTACCTTCACATTGTCTCCAGGGAGAGCTGCAAAGGCTGCCCGAATCTTCGTGATAAGCAGGGCCTTTGTGTTACTAGCACGATGATGGTTGGTTATCTGCTTCACCACACCCCACACATAACTCATAAGATTGCAATCAGAGTAGATAGGGGCCTGAAATTCTTGGACAACCACTTTTTCCAGCACTATATAGCAAGGAACTGACTTTTGCTGCCACACATGGGGCAGTCTGGTAGCTGTCCTCTCCACCAAAAGCTTCACAACAGTGTACAGTACCTACACATACTTATTCGAACTGAGCCCAAGTCCCTGTGGGAAGACAAGTACGGGAATCACATCACCCTCACCGGAAACACATCCAAACACCATCACATTTTGATCTTCATGACATGCAGAACACAGAACATTATCTTCAGCCACAGCTTCATAGTCTTCATTCCACCTCTGCACTTCATGTCGTATCGCTTTTAAGGATGTTCAAGGTGGATTGAGCAGCTGTATTCATTATGCAATTTCACTGCCCGGCGCGAATCATCATAATACAGGTAACTCTTAATATTCCCTCGCTTTCATTGCAGTTCTGTTTCATTTGATGGGTTTATGAGAAACAATAGATAAAAATTATATGCAAATTAAAGCACAGTATGTTCACAATGTATATTCTTATTGAGTTATGCTGTCAGATTTACTCGGAACACCCAGTACATCACCAGTCACCACAGGCCGCCTCATTTTACACTATATCCAGTACCAGCCAATCATGCAGGACAGTACCCATCAGGCAGCAGCTAGGAGCCAAGGATACGAAAAGTGGGGGAAAGAGGCAAAGAAGGCTTCGCTCAAAAACCCTACATTTTATCGAAAGATTACCGGACAACCTTTTCAGGTAGATTAAATGCCAAAATATGTACATATAGGGTAATTACCTTATGGTTGCCAACAGTGGTGGTGGCCAGGGTGAGGCATTCGCATGTGATCCCACCAAGATCATGCCGACGGCAAGGCCAGCCTATAAACAGAGTAGCTGAAGCCAATGTTTAGCGGAACTGAGTACCCTTTACTTCATTGAAGTCACATTTAAATGTTGATTAGTAAAGTTAATTTTTAGTGATTTCGTTAGGAGATAACTAGACTTTACATGCTTGTATTTACAGACAGTTATGTACAAGTGAACACTGGATGTGACACATAAACTGGAATTTGCTGTGAACTTATTGTCATTATATTAATGTAACCAAGCTTCAATAGAGAATCAATGAGTCTGCGACGTGAGATTTATTTAAAAAATAAATGGAGATGATCATTCAGATTGTTTGAGAGAAATTGTCATTTTGCAGAAGTGTGCATACATATTGATTTTTATTCTATCATTACGTAAATTAAACAAATGCTTGGTAAAAAATTGACTTTTATTTAAGGGGCCCTGAACCACCTTTCTTTAAAGCCTCAACAACACCTAGGAACAAGTTTGGTGCCTCCCAGGAATGCACTAGCGAATTAATTCTTACTGAAATTCGAAACACATTGTCACTTACTTCAGCCAGTTTGGTCAACTGTGTCAATTAACATGCGCGATAATAGTACGAAAAAGTGCACTGATCCAAACTAAAGCCCCTTAAACTTCGTAAAGTAGCGACACTCTCCTCCACCTTCACTCCTCCTCATTTCTCCCCTCTTTCATGCTCTGTCCCCGACCGGGGCGCTGCCTACACCGCTCGAGTGTAGCAGACGACCTTTTGCAGAGTGAATGCACGCATGGCAAGGCGGTGGGCTTTAAGTGTTCACGTTGGTTTTCTAGCTTCGAGTAACTTCGTGTACAGCATATATTTTCTAAACGGACGGTTATGCAAATTCAGTGACAGCAGCTTTCTTCTGTCTTGATAGCTTTCTTTTTTAAGTATCTGAATGAGCGCTAATGCTGTGCCATGACGACTCCGAATGTATCGCGTGACCTACAATTAGGTATGCAACATTTGTCAAATGCGTGTCACAAGATCTTGTTGCGAATTTTTGTAAATGACACATGTACAATCGGATGCCAACATCCTGACCTCCAGCAAGCCCTCAGTAGCCTAAATAATCCGCGCCATCCTTACCATGTTTATTCGCGGCGCGTATCAGCTATGACGTAAAAAGGACGATAGAGGGCATGAATGAATGCTGCTCTGAAGATTCGAAAGAGTATTACAAGCTATAGTGCCACCAATGTGTGTGCTTGCTAATCTTCTAAGCTCATGCCAAAGGCTCAGAGGTGGGTGCTTGTGCCATTATGTTTCTCATGCCTCAAAGTCAACAGAAATATGCGCGGCCGATCATCAAGTCAGGATTCTACGTATATAGAAAATTAAATCAGCTTTTTTAGTATTCGTTCATTAAGCAGGAATGTGGGAACAGCGCTTCATTCAGGCTCAAACAAGTGCCTTGTTTTTTTCAGGTTAGTGACTCATCATGAATAACATTTCATCGTGCTTTAGCTCGTCCGTTCACGAAGTGACATACTTGTCACGAACCGAGTTGCACTAAGGTGCATGCATTGAGGACGGTTGCGCTCACTCAGAAATAACATTTGTAAGATATGAGTTTAGTGAAGTGGTGACCACGCAAAGAACTAACATGCTATGACACGGCCGAAATAGCAGTAAGTGAAATGGTGCAGTCGTTCATATTGAGGCACCATTTGTTGTCTCATTATGTGTGTCTAGAGACATAGTGGTCAAATGAGCTAATAGTTGAACGAATGAGTAAGCAAACAACTGAACGAACCAACGAACGACGACTAAATCAGCCATTGGACGAGCAAGCGACCGCACATTTTCTTTGCGAGTGCTCCACCGCCGCATCTTAACCTACACACACTTTAAAGCTAACAAGAATTAACACATACATCTCAAAGACTTGTGATGCTGTCGCTTGACGAAGAACACATTTCGGGAGAGCATGCACACTTTACCTTTGTATCGCAAATCTACCAGGCAACCACCAGTGACGAACACGAACAAAAGAGGTGAATAAAGCTATTTGATCTAAAGAAGGCTAGTGAGCAACCACAAAATGCAGAGTTGCTTTCCTGGCTTGAATGGCTTGCGTGAGCTCTGCTGTAAAAGCCATTCCTCTGTCGGTGATTATGACTTCTGGAGCACCATGTCACGGCAGGATGTTCTCGATGAAAAATTTCGCCACTTCGGCTGCGCTGCCTTTCGGTAGAGCTTTAGTTTTAGCGAAGCGGGTGAGATAGTCCGTCGCCACGACGATCCACTTATTTCCGGATGTTGATGTCAAAAACGGTCCTAACAACTTCATCCCGATCTGCTGAAAATGTCGGTAAGGAGGCTTGATCAGCTGTAGTAATCCCGCTGGCCTTGTCGGTGGTGTCTTGGTGTCAGCATGTCTTGACGTAACGGGTGACATCGGCGGTTAGGTGCGGCCAGTAATACCTTTCTTGTATCCTCAATAGCGTCCGGGAGAAACCGAGGTGCCCAGCGGTCGGATCGTCATGTAGGGCGTGCAGTACTTCTGGACGCAGCGCCGACGGAACAACAAGAAGGTAGTTGGCGCGGACTGGTGAGAAGTTATTCTTCACGAGTAGGTTGTTTTGAAGCGTGAGCGAAGATAATCCACGCTTAAATGCCCTAGGGACAACGTCGGTGTGCCCTTCCAAATACTCGACTAGGGCTTTTAGCTCCGGGTCCCCTCATTGTTGTTCAGTGAAGTCTTCCGCGCTTATTATTTATTTATTTATTTATTTATTTAGTACATACTGCAGACCCTTTTCAGGGTCCAAGCAGGACAGGCATATATTCTTAAAACTCAAAAGATACAGAACACAATGAAAAGAAATATACATAAAAATAAGGAGACAAATATTGCAAACTATTAAGATGTCATAACATGGTTCCAATCGGATATTGTCCGCGGAAAAAAGGAATATTTAAAACAGTCAGTTTTCGCAAAATACGGTGTCAATGAGTGAATGTGATGATGTCGGGTATAACGTGTGGTTAGAGGGGATATGTACTGTGAAGGATCCAAAGCAAACTTATGGTTAAGTAAAGAATAAAGAAATTCAAGGCGATATTTTCCTCTTCGCGTTTCAAGTGTTTCAATATTGTTAGCCGCCATGAGGTCAGTGGGGGAGTCGGTGATTTTAAATTTGGAATAGATAAACCTAACAGCTTTTCTTTGAACCCTTTCTAATTTATCTATGTTAAGTTTAGTGAATGGGTCCCAAACAACCGAAGCATACTCGAGCTTTGGCCTGATGTAAGTGTTATACGTTAGAAGTTTTATGTGAGAAGGTGAATTTCTTACTTTATGCCTCAGAAAACACAGCTTTTTAAATGCAGAGGAGCATATGTTATCTATATGTGAGTTCCAGGAAAGACGGCTTGTGATTGTTACACCTAGATATTTGTAGCTATTAACCTGCTTTAGTGTTGATGATCCGAGTGTATATACGTGGTTAATTGGGTTCTTTTTATGTGTTATTTGCATCGAAACTGTTTTTTCAGTGTTAAGAACCATGGAAAACTCGCTGCACCAATCAAGAACATTTCGAAGACACTGGTCAAGTTCGTTTTGATCGTTAGTACACGTAATTTGACGGAAAACGACACAATCATCAGCAAACAAGCGAATATGAGTTCCTGGAGTAACCACATTAACAATATCATTTATGTAAATCTGAAAAAGCAAAGGCCCCAAGACGCTTCCTTGGGGCACCCCAGAGGTGACTGGGAGACAACTGGAGCTGCACCCATCGACTGAAACAAATTGCACTCTATTCGTGAGGTAATCTTGAATCCACGATATTAAAATGTCTGGAAGATTAATGTTTTTTAGTTTTTGAATCAGTTTTTCGTGGTGAACTTTATCAAATGCTTTGCTGAAATCCATAAATATGGTGTCTATTTGACCATTCATATCCAGTGTTTTAGCAAAGGTGTGTACTATTGTAACTAATTGTGTTATTGTAGAATAGCCCTTTCTAAACCCATGCTGAAAGTCGCTTAATATGGAGTGTTCTTCAAGAAATTTGTTAATATGTTTAGCAATAATATGTTCGAGCATTTTACAGCATGCGGAAGTTAAAGAAATAGGACGGTAATTTTGTAGTAATGTGCAGTCACCTTTTTTAAAGATGGGAACAACTCGAGCAGTCTTCCATTCAACCGGAAGTTTTGATGACAGCAGAGATTTTTTAAACAACACAAAAAGAAACTTCGCAATTATTTCGGCATAGCGTCGCAAAAATACATTGGGTAAATTATCAGGACCAGAAGAAGTTTTAGGTTTCAGTTCTAAAAGCAAAGCAAATACACCAGGGAGGCTAACAAAGTCAACCTCCGATACAGGAAAATTTGATGCGCTTTGTACAGTTTGTACACCTTCTTCAGAGAATACGCTGTGAAAAAAATAATTAAAATGGCGTGCAATGTCAATCGGATCAGTCAAAGTATCTCCCTCCGCTGTTATTTTTGAGATATGTTTCTTGCTGTCACTCAGGAAGTTCCAAAATTTACTTGGGTCATTTTTAACAAAACTGGGTAATGTTGTGTTAAAGTAGAAGTCTTTTGACTCACGAACCGCACGTTCAAGATTATTTTTGAGCGTTTCAATCTGACTTAACTGGTGGTTTTTTTTCTTAGATCTTTTTAGTTTTCGCTTCAGTTGAATAATCTTCCGCGTCATCCAAGGTGTGCGTTTGTGAACTTTTTTGCGTTTATTCGGAACAAAGGCATTTAGACAATATTGACACATTTCGACGAATCGCTCCCACAGCTTGCAGACATCGTCATTATCATCGAAGCTCGATAAACAAGTTTCCATATGATCAATCACTGCGGCATCATCAGCCCTAGAATAATCCTTGAAACAACGTACGTGACTGGCTTTTTTGTTGTGGTAAGGGGACTTAACTAAATCTATCGATACGCTTACGAGGTGATGGTCTGAAATGCCTGTTTCGACCGATACAGTATGCATAGAATATTGACGGCTAGCAAAAACTAAGTCTAGTATAGAGGAAGATGAACCTTGTACACGAGTAGGTTGATTTACAATTTGAGCTAAATCATGAGTAAGCATGACATCAAACAGAACGTCTGCATTGCTCCCAGACTTAGCACCGCCTTGTAAGCGGTACCAGCACACATCTGGCAGATTGAAGTCACCTATTAACAGTATTTTCTTATTTTGGAAACGAGACAGGTGATGTTGTAGCTTAATAAGATAGTCGGGTGCGGCATCTGGTGGCCTGTAGCAACCATACAGGATGAAAGAATGACCCCAGCAAGAAATTTTTATGCAAAGGCATTCAAGGTCAGGAACATCATATACAAGGTCGCATTCTACAGAGTCTTTTAAGAGAATGGCTACGCCACCACCCCTTGAGGTCCTGTCCTTGCGAACAACTTTATAATGAGGAGGAAATACCAGGTCATCTGCTAAGTCCTCATGTAACCAAGTTTCCGTCAGGACTGATATGTGTGGGTCGAACTCCAGCAGTTTAAGTTCAAGCGAGTCTTTCTTGTTTGCAACGCTGCGTGCGTTAATGTTAACTATTCTCAAGCTTTTTATACTAGATTGGCCCGTGTTACTTTGGCAAGACAAGCTATCTGTCTTAGTGAAGAAAGAAGCTGAGGTAAATGAACCACTCACTTTATCGGTGAGCGGTTTCGCAACTGCGTACAACTTCGCGTCACGGGCCGACTTGCGCCGATCCCGTCGTTTTTTTGAACCCTCACTTTATCATTTTTTTCGCAGTCCCAAACGTAAGGAATATTATTGATATATAACTTATCAAACACCAAGGAAACCCTTTCTTTTTTATCTCGGTTCGGCTTCGCGCTATCCCATAGTTTCTTTCTTAGTTCACGAACGTTCTTTGAAAAGTCTTCGCCAATTGAATAATCTTTTCCCTTTAGTTTCTTTCCGTTCTTGAGTATCACAGTTTTATGCCTACTGTCTAAAAGCTTTAGGATTACAGGACGTGTTTTGTCAATTGCCGGCTTACCTAACCTATGTATCCGCTCAATAGGGATAGGGTCGAGTCCTAAAATATCATGAAAAATATCTTTGTTTACGGTTTCTTCAAGCGATTCATTTGTTTCCTCTTCAGTTTCTGGGATGCCATATATGATCAGATTTGACCTCCTACTATAATTTTCAAGATGCTCAAGCCTTGCTTCAAGCCTTTCAATCGTTGTACTCATACAACTAACCTGTTCTTGGCAGGACGTTACTCGGCTCTCAAGCCTGGACAGGGCATCTAATTTGTTCTCTATGTTCAGTAATCTGTTCTCTTTCATATCTTTTATGTCGACTGCAATATCATTAAGTTGTTGTAAAATTCGGGTCATGTCAGGGCCTGGGTTCGATTCAATGTCTCCGGCTAACAATAATAATTTCCTCAGACACAATGTGAAAACCTGTAGCAAGCAACAAAGCCGAGGGCACGGCAGCACCAACAGGAATAGGTCATTAGAACGAAAACATTTTCCATACTTTTTGCTCACCTGCACAAGGAAGACAAACGGATTAGTGCTCCGCATTCTGTCGATGCTGCCATGCCCAGTGGTTGCAAAACGAGCATGTATCCCATTTATAGCTTGAGTGCACTGTGATGCCCCCTGCAGTCCAGGTTCCTGGCAATCAGAACGTGTTGCCGAAGAATGATGATACGGATGCCAAGATTCCAATGCTGGTGGGCGTATTTCTTGATCGATGTCTTGATGCGTTGAAAGATGGACATGCGCAGAGAGGTTCAGCACGCTGATGTCCGGACAGCCAACGTTGAAACACCCAAGAAGGCCACACAGCTGCACAAGGAAGACAAACGGATTAGTGCTCCGCATTCTGTCGATGCTGCCATGCCCAGTGGTTGCAAAACGAGCATGTATCCCATTTATAGCTTGAGTGCACTGTGATGCCCCCTGCAGTCCAGGTTCCTGGCAATCAGAACGTGTTGCCGAAGAATGATGATACGGATGCCAAGATTCCAATGCTGGTGGGCGTATTTCTTGATCGATGTCTTGATGCGTTGAAAGATGGACATGCGCAGAGAGGTTCAGCACGCTGATGTCCGGACAGCCAACGTTGAAACACCCAAGAAGGCCACACAGCTGCACAAGGAAGACAAACGGATTAGTGCTCCGCATTCTGTCGATGCTGCCATGCCCAGTCAAGGAAGGCGTCATCATCCTCGTCATCTCGCGGCAGCGGGTCAATGGGGGCGCGTGATAGGCAATCGGCATCTGAGTGTTTTCGTTTGGACTTGTATGTTACAGTGATGTCGTATTCTTGTAGTCTGAGGCTCCACCGTGCCAGCCGTCTTGAAGGGTCCTTTTCCTTTAAGTTAGTTTGCCAACACAACGCGTGATGGTCGCTGACCACGTTGAATGGCCTGCCATATAGGTAATGGTGAAATTTCGCTGTAGCCCAAACGATGGCGAGGCATTCTTTTTTGGTTGTAGAATAATTGCCTTCCGCTTTGGCAATGACCGCCTAGCGTAAGCTATCATCTGTTCGACTCCATTTCTTCTCTGGATTAGAACGGCACCGAGGCCTAGGCTACTGGCGTCAGTGTGGATTTCGGTATCGGCGTGCTCGTCGAAATGTGCAAGTACGGGCGGCGACTGCATGCGTCGTTTCAGTTCTTGAAATGTGTCGGCCTGCAGCGTTTCCCACCTGAACTTGACGTCACATTTAGTTAGCTGTGTCAGCGGCTCAGCGATGCGTGAAAAGCCCTTGACAAATCGCCTGTAGTAGGCACACATGCCAAGAAATCTACGCACTGCCTTCTTGTCGATGGGCTGCGGCAACTTTGCGATGGCAGCTGTCTTCTGCGGGCCGGGGCGGACTCCAGACTTGCTGATGATGTGGCCTAGGAACAGAAGCTCATCGTAAGTGAAGCGGCACTTTTCTGGCTTCAGAGTGAGCCCTGATGACTTGATGGCCTCTAGTATTGTTGCAAGTCGCCTAAGGTGATCGTCGAAATTTCCGGCGAAGACAACAACATCATCCAAGTAAATGAGACAGGTCTGCTACTTCAATCCTGCTAAAACCGTGTCCATCACACGCTGGAACGTTGCAGCCGCCGAGCACAGTCCAAACGGCATAATTTTGAACTCGTAGAGGCCGTCTGGGGTGATGAAGGCGGTCTTTTCGCAACCTTTTTCGTCGACTTCTATTTGCAAATAGCCAGACTTGAGGTCCATTGACGAGAAGTATTTAGCGTTGCAGAGCCAATCCAATGCGTCGTGTACCCGTGGGAGGGGGTATACGTCCTTCTTCGTGATTTTGTTCAGACGACGATAATTGACGCGGAAACGTAGGGTTCCGTCCTTTTTCTTCACCAGGACAACAGGGGATGCCCACGGGCTTTTCGACGGCTGGATAATGTCGTCGCGCAGCATTTCGTCAACTTGTTCTTGCAGCGAAACTCGGTAAGGGCTCTGGCGGAGTGATCGAGTGCACTCTTCGGTGATTATGCGATTCTTGGCGACTGGTGTTTGTCGAATCCTCGATGACGTCGAAAAGCAGCTTTTGTATTGCGGAACAGACTTCTGAGCTGATGTTGCTTGATCATGGGGAGACTTGGATTAATGTCGTAGTCTGGTTCGGGAACCATGGTCATCGGGGTAGATGCGGCGGAATTGGAAAGGACAAACGCATTACTGGTTTCCAGAATTTCCTCGATGTACGTGATCGTCATGCCCTTGTTGATGTGCTTGAACTCCTGGCTGAAGTTTGCCAGCAACACTTCAGTTTTCCCTCCATGCAGTCGAGCGATCCCTCTTGCGAAGCAAATTTCACAGTCTCGCAGTAGACGTTGGTCGCCTTCGATGACGCCTTCTACGTCAGCGGGTGTTTTGGTGCCGACCGAAATAACAATGCTGGAGCGAGGCGGGATGCTCACTTGATCTTCGAGCACACTCAAGGCATGGTGACTACGAGGGCACTCCAGCGGCATCGCTTTATCTTCCGACAGCGTTATTGACTTCAACTTCAGGTTGATGATTGCGCCGTGTTGGTCCAGGAAGTCCATACAGAGAATGACGTCTCGTGAACACTGTTGGAGGATAACAGAGGTGGCAGGGTAAGTCCGGTCATGAATGGTAATTCTTGCCATGCATATTCCACTCGGCGTGATGAGGTGTCCTCCAGCGGTCCGAATTTGAGGGCCTTCCCATGCAGTCTTAACTTTCTTCAATTGGGCTGCGATGGGTCCACTCATG
Source organism: Dermacentor albipictus (assembly GCF_038994185.2). Lineage (NCBI taxonomy): Eukaryota > Metazoa > Arthropoda > Arachnida > Ixodida > Ixodidae > Dermacentor > Dermacentor albipictus. The sequence continues at coordinate 175,455 of NW_027225674.1, forward strand.
ACGGAGTAATCAGCTCCTGTGTCTACTAAGGCGGTGACTGCGTGGCCGTTGAGAAGCACATGGAGGTCGGTGGTTCTTTGTCTTGCGTTACAGTTAGGCCTTGGCGTCGGGTCATGGCTGCGTCGCGTTGACCTGTGGTTGGTACGTGGCATCGTCAGGTGGTCTTTCGTCAGCGTGTTCTTTCATTCCAGACTTCGTCAGGACGGCGGTGTGTCGTCGTTGTTATGTCGTCGAGATAGTCTTTTCGGCGTCTTCGGCGGCGGCGGAGGATCTTCGTCAGTTCGACGAACAGCAACCGCACCTCTATCGGTTGCTGATTTTAGTTTTCTGGATATGGGCTGACGGACCGGCCCTGGGCTGGGCCAGTGTATGGTCGGCGCTGTGGCGACAGGTCGACAACCTGGTGACGGCGAACGGGACGGTCGTCGATGGCTCTACTGAGTAGCGGCGAGGTAGTCGGCGATGTCATGGGGGCGTTCACCTTCCCTCGGGCGCTGTGCGTTGACGACGAAGCCTCGCAATCCCAGGTCGTGGTATGGGCATCGGCGATACACATGGCCAGCTTTGCCGCAGTGGTAGCAGAGCGGGCGGCGGTCGGGGGCACGCCAAATGTCCGTCTTCATGGCGTAGGTGCGCTGGGCGACGGGTGGCCGTGCTGGCGGCGGCGGCAGACGACGGAATTGTGGCGTTACAGGGCCCTGGCGCGGTCGCGGAGGGGGACCTTGACGGCCTGCGATGGCAGCGTAGGTCATCTCTTCTGGCTGGGGATGCGGTAAGTGAGGTTGCACCTCAGGAACTCCCAGCAATCGCTGAACCTCATCTTTCAGGATGTCAGCGATCGAAGCTGCTTGAGGCTGCGACGAGGGCAAGACCTTGCGCAGTTCTTCGCGCACAATGGCACTGATAGTCTCGCACAGATCGTCCATGGCCAGTGATTGAATTCCGGCGTAGATTGTTGGCTTGGTGCATCAGTCGAATTGCCGGTTCCGCAATTCCGGTGTCTCAGTGCTCGTCGCCTCACGAAGAAGCTCGTCGACGGTCTTCGGTGGGCTTCTTACCATTTCGGCGAAAAGTTCCTCCTTTACACCATGCATCAGTAGGCGGACTTCCTTCTCGGACATTTCTGGGTCGGCGTGGCGGAACAGATGGCTCATTTCCTCAGTGAAGATAGCAATCGTCTCATTCGGCAGCTGCGCTCTGGTTTCCAGTAGAGCTTGGGCTCATTCTTTTCGCACGATGCTCGCAAACGTTTGCAGGAAGCCACTTCGGAAGAGGTCCCACATCGTCAAGGTGGCTTCTCGATTCTCGAACCACGCCCTGGCGGCGTCCTCCAATGCAAAATAGACATGTAGTAGCTTGTCGTCGCTTGCCCAGCTGTTAAACGTAGCGACCCTCTCGTACGTTTCCAGCCAGCTTTCCGTGTCCTCAAATGTGGAACCGCGGAACGTCGGTGGTTCCCTGGGCTGCTGCAGCACGATGGGGGATGCTGGGGCTGCCATTGGTCACACTCTTCTTGATCTTCTCCGGTAGAAGTCCGTGCTCCGGGGTCAGCTGTTGAACACGGCAGCTTGCTCGATTGTCCGGGACTACGTTGGTGTTCTCTTTGCGGTCCGAGCTTGGATCACGGCTTCTCGGGGGTGTCCGGTACATGAACAAAAAGCACCTCCACCAGATGTCACGTGGTAGTGACGGTGAAGAAAGCAGCAATTCGGTGCAATTCAAAACTAGCTTTTATTGGGCGAACCTGTGCCCACAAAAACAGGCTACACTTATAGCACAACGATAGCGGCGAACATGGTCGGCGATCGTCGAAAATCTGATCAGCGGGTCAAGCGCGTCCGCTTTTATAGAGCAGTCGTCGAATGTTCCAGACTAATCGTTCGGACCCGCGTGCCTTCTACAAAGTTCTACACCATTCGCGTCACGTGATGAAAGCACATAACATAAGGTTCGGCGACAACAGACAGCGGATAGAAGCATCGATAACATTCCAGAAACTTCGGATACATGCAGGCGGGTCCCATGCTGTCCGATTACATTTGTTAGGCGGCGAAACGCGGTTGCTCGATAAAGATAAGTACACGTGTCAATATCTACTACGTTATGGCCCACAACAAATTACGCAAGCCTGACACATAGTATACTATGAGAGACTCGCAACTATTTCGTATAGTCGTGTGGAGAATGTTCGCTTAAAGTTCTCCCTCCCAATTCGATGAATCCATGTCTTTCTTCTTAACCTGTAGCGCTTACTGGACGGTATCGAGAACAGCTTCCTGTTTTTGCTGAAACTATACGAAGGCGCAGCAGGTTATGGTGATAGAAAGTGCCGTGAAGCGACGTCGCATTTGCATCGAACTTAGCTCAAGCTGTTCGCAAACCAAAACAACACGGAACAGCAACAGTGCCATCATGCACTTCTTGCCACTCCGTAGACGCTTCTCAAGCGAAAATGGCGCTGAAGCGTGACTGTAAACAAACGAAGTCGGTGCAAAGACCCATGTAATGCCATTAGGCCAATAGCGACGCGGCATTGGCCAGAGCACACGAGGAGGAGGCGGTATTTTTCAAAGCATGGCGCTGCTTTACGAAGTTTAAGGCGCTTTAATCTAGAGTGTACTAGAATGGGGGAGTGGGTCCAGCGGAGGCCCCGACAAGCGGAGAGAGTGAAGCAAAAAACATTGAAATTTGCGGCGGCGCTGCAGTCGCCTTCTTCTGACGTTCCGGCCAATCCGGTGCCCCGACGGCCCAGCGGAACCACGCCTACTGACGGTGGTTACGGTGGCGCCCAGCTGTCGTCTGCTCAACGCGCCGCCGTCTCCTGAACACGCCTTCGTGCTTGTGTTTATTTCATCATTTTCTCTCTAATTGATTTGTGTACCAGGAATGTAAAAAAAGAATACAATATAATTACTGCTTTGCCATGAATTGAGATTCCTCGCTTCCTCAAACGATGCCGTCTGCACGATATCTACACGCGCAGACGGACGACCCTCGCATATGTGTTATGGTTTGTCTGGTAACTCGGCGACTTGGATAGTGTTCGAAGAATGAGAGGATGAGCACACTTCGGCGAAAGAACTACTGTTGTGTAGTGGGTTGCATCACCGTATACAGTAGATTGAAAGGTCCGGCCAAGCTCTCGCTCTTCGGAGTCCCTAAAAATGAAGAACGGCGACGCATGCAGGAGCGCAGGAGCTCATTCTTCACTGCACGGACTCCATTTGTGAGCTGCACTTTGATGCAAAGTACTTACTGAGGCATTATGTGCATATCGTTGAAGGCCAGGAAGTATCTACACAGCGTGGAAAGCCTGCGCTTCGGTCTGTTGCGGTACCCACAATCCTTTGCCGTATTTTCAGGATTATCTCTACGAGCAGCCTACACCCGAGCAGCCCATGCGAAAGCATATGCAACAGATGAAGGGCGGTCAACAAAGAGAATGCTCCCGCTCTCAGTTGAACGGTCATTCAGATTGGAGGCATGTGTCAATGGAAACCTGCGCGAGCTCGAAGACATAGACAACCGATAACATGCTTCCTATATAAACAATGTGTTTTGCTTTATTCACCCAGGGGGTCTGGAGAACCAACTACATCTCAGGCGTATATGATGCACAAAAATAGGGAAGAAAAATGCTATTCCGTAAATATTTTCAAAACCCACGATTAACCAACAAAAAAAAATGTGCTGCACGTTAAGAATAATGTGACCCATATAGGCTCCCTAAATCTCAAATCGCTGCCGTTATTAGGGCATTGGGGAAATTTTGTTAGCATTCAATATATCGCCTTGAGAAAGGAAGAAAACAAAGGTTTGCCAATCTTTATTTAACACCTAATTATGCCACACAGTTCATTAATTCCTGTAACTCATCCCATTACGGCACATGGTCCCCATTTCTTCGGAATATCAGCTATGAATTTCGTTTTCTCATGACACAGTGAAACACGCACATAAGGTAAGGAAAGCAAACTGCAAATGCGATCCATCTGACTGCGTGACTTCAGCTAATCCAGGCACATTCATCCTCGAACGCAACTACAATGCTGCGCTCGACCGCGGCCGTGCTTCTTGGGGGGGGGCACGCTCTCCGACCGGCGCCGCCGCGGCCTCCGCCGTGCGCGGGGGCGTGGCCTCCAGAAGAAGGCGATAGTGGCGCCCTCTGGATTTTCAATAAAAAATCCCTCAGAGCGGAGCCCTCGTTGGACCCACTCTCCGAATCTAGTACACTCTACTTTAATCCAAACATCCTGCTTGCTTCATGTCCCATCAGCCAATGGCAATGCTCTGTGAGAATCTGCCCAATGATGTCAAGGGGCACCCACAGGCAGCCTCGTAAAGTGTGAGCAGAAGGCCTCTGTTTGAAGAAAATGCAACGTCCTGCTCCACTTGCGAGCTCCACGCACGATCCTCGACTGCAAAATTTGGCTTTGTTCACAGCAGCACATGCTATCAGTGGAGTATGTTTCTTCACTAAGTCCAAGGGGTGGTTCAGGGCTATTTTAAGGGCCAACAGCAACATAATTTAATGTTGACTTAATTGGTTATAAATGAGTATATGCCAATAAACTTTCTGACCCCTGTCATGCAATTCCAGCCGACAGGAGACAGAAAGGGACACGGTAAACACACATTAGTCATTCAATTACCTAAACTTAGTACATCAAAGAAACACCTTAACAATATACAAAGTGTATACACAACACATATTTAGTCAAAATCTTGCAACAATGTTATAAAAACAAAACAAGCCTAATGAAGTTCAACACATTTACATCAGTTTGCTGACATCTTCGGTTTGACTCAACATTGCTGGCTTCAACATTGCATCATACTGTTTGCTGATGCATTGAGCATACTGGCGTCTCTGCCTCTGATGTCAGCTCAGCTGGTCTTGCCCAAAGGTGAAGAAGGTGCGGGACTGATGCGCCTGAATCGCTCGGCCCTCTCTGCTAGGCCTGTGGAGCATAGCCATAGGTGCTCGTGGCAAAGGCACTGTCAAGTCCTAGCTGCAGTTATCCTTATTTGTGCCCACTCAGCTCATGGATCAAAGCCGCGGCAGCTAGGGCACTGCCTCCAACAGGCTGCGTCCATCTCCATGAACCACTCCTCTCCTCTAGCCTCCAGCTCGCCCTTCTCTTTGCCATCCTAGATTGTAGCTGGGCTCGTTCCTTCCGCATGCCCTTGTCTCCTTTTGGCAAAATAGCTTCCCTGTGCGTTTTTCTCTCATTGTGTTCTTTAACAGCTTCGTTTCTTTTCTCTTTCTTATGCCACTTCATTATTTTATCGCATTTTCTTTCCCTTACGAATTTTTTCCTTTGCCCCTTCGTGGGTTTTTGCCATCCTACTTTTTCCCATTTCATTTCCTTTTTTTTTACACTTTGCACATATAAGGTAACTAGACTTCATATACACAAATCTATAGACACTTGTGTGCAAGTGAACACGGTATCTGACGCATAAAACTCTGTAGAACTGGTGGTCCAGAGCACTGCTCCATCCTCCAGAACACTCCCTAGGGGTCAAGAGCTCCTCCCAAACCACCTCACAACAAATCACGTCATGCCAGCGACCCGATTGGGTCAACTCTGATCGGGCATGCACACAATCGTTTATCTCTCTGCATTTTCCAGAACGCTAGCAAAAAATATAGTGGGGCAGGAAAGAAATTCACCTTAAATGTTGCCACTCGTGTTTTGCTGTTCTTAGCATTAGCCTATCGATGAGAAATGTTTGAGAAGGCATGTCTCTTATTCTGCTACCCATGACATATTGTTCCCCGAAACATCCATTGGCAAAGTGGCAACAGACACTGGACATTGCGGAGTCCAGTGCCCCCCTATTGCCGTGCGTGTGACGGAAGATGGTGCGCTTCCTTCTATGCGCACGCGTGTGATTGAACCGCCATCGTTATATCACTATCGCATGCTTTCACTCACACATTAGCATATGGTGCGTGGAGACAATATTATCGCCCTTGAGCTTTATACGGAACATCACGGCATGGTGACAGCAGAAATGCGCCTGGAGTGTCCCTATAATTGCTATTGCAATAAAGACTGAACAAGGCCTTCACACTGGACTGACCTTCCTCGCGCCTTCTAGGATCGCATTGAAAATTTTCCCGTTCAGTGTGATGACTGACGCTTAGTTTCCACATCATAACCGTAAACCCATGTCTCATCCCCATTAATGATGCTTTCATAAAAATTATATCATCCCGCAAGCTTTTCGCTCACTTTCAGTTGTATTTGCTTGTGTTTGCTTTTGTTCATCTGACAAAAGTTGTGGCACAAACTTCGCTGTGAGCTTGCACATTCCCAGTGTGTGAGTAAGAATGTAATTACACAGTATTTGAGGTGAAAACCTCTACACGTACTTCCCAAACTATCAGGCAATACTTGGAACGAATCTCTTCATTCAGATTGTCCACAATGGAATCAATTATTGAAGTCAGTATTTCTCCTGAATGATCATCATCTTCAACAAAAGTGTGGCTTTATTTAATATGTGTCCACCACTTGTGCGTTGCAGTGCTCCCTAATGCAAAATTTCCAAAAGCTGTTTTTAGCATCTCATATTTATCCGTAAAAGATTTTCCAAGTTGCACGCAGAATTTCACGTAAACCCACTGCTCTACTGACTCGCTCATTTCGATATGAGAGAAATACAGCCTCCAAGATTCACAGCATATTATGGATGGTTTGAGGTAGTTCACACCATGATTTTTTCTGTTTTGCAGCTAACCCCGAACTGAACCTGTATGTCCAAATCGTAACCTGATCTGACAGTAAGATTTCTCTTAGAACACTGTCATAAATACACATTACCACAGAAACAAGAAATGTTTTAGCATCGGTATGCAAGTTTTGCCAGTGTCATGCGGCATCCAAACATATTGCTGATGTACCCGCTGTTGCGAAGTAGTGCCTTTGGCACTGCGCTGTTATGCTCAAGGCTGCGGGATCGAATCCCGGCCATGGCAGCCACATTTTAATTTGAGAGAGATGCAAAAATGCCTGTGTACCATGCACTGGGTATATGTTAAAGAACCCCAAATGGTCAAAATTCATTCAGAGTCCCCCGCTGCACCGTGCCTCAACATCATATTGTTTTTGTGCATAAAACCCCTGAATTTAATTATTACTCACATTAGGTGGCATCACAGCTGTGCAAAGCACAAACATAAGTCCACATTTCTGTCTACTGTGGTCATGTGCATAATGTAAATGGTTACAATTGTTCCTACTGGTGTATTTTTTGTCAGGATAACCAGGTGGCTTGATGTGTTCTTATTAGACATCCTTGTTTGAATTTTGGACAGGGTGGCTACAGAGTTAATTGATGATCAAGCAGTACACTACATATTGCTTACTGTTTCCCAACTTTACTGAAGGCTGCATTTTACCTGTTTTTTTATGTTCACAGCCTTACATGGCCATGTGCAGTGTGTAAAGCTGCTTCTGAGCAGGGGCTGCTACCTGCCAGATGTAGCAGACAACTGTGGCACCACGCCCTTCATGGATGCTGCACAGGCAGATCAGGTGGCCATTATGGACTGCTTGGCAGAGCTCCAAAAGGTGCATTTTTCTGCACTGCCATGTCATGACTGCTTTTCTATGCTAGTTAGTGCCACCCCAATCTGTTTGCTGAAACAAACTATAGGCCTGATGCGCTGTCCAGGCAGTGCTGCGGAAGCGCTGGTCAACAGAGGCCTCCGTGCCATACTTATCGGTTTTAGGTATTACAAAATGCCATGTTCTGCTGGTGAATGCATGGCGCCGTGGTATATCTGCTCGTCTTAGCTGCACTGCCACTGGAATTTTGGAGCATTTTGTGTATGAGAGGCTTTGTAGCATGCCTTCCGCCACCAAGGGTGCAATGCGCTGTGCTGAATGCATGCGCTGCACATGAGAAGTCACAGGTGGCGTTTCGGTGCGCTGTCGCTTTCATGTGTGTACTGCTTAAGTCACACAGTGCCAAGCTGCAACGGCAGACTGTTGCAATATGTACCTATTCACTTAAGCATGTGTACAATCTCAGAACCATGGCCCATTAACAATGAATGAATTAAGTAATTAATTAATCAAGCAGTCGCACAGTGTGCTGCAAATTCCAGCGTGTCACGCCCATGAACCTCATGACAATTCACGCAGCAATAACGGCAGTGACAATGCTTGGGGGGCGCGCACTGCTCAGTGTAGTCTGGCGTATACTCACCTTGAGTTAATGTATACCATGCTACCAAATCACCAGGTCCGCGCACCTTCGGCACGGTTTGTCGGGCAAAAGTCGCCCGCATTCCATGGCCTGTGCTGCATTCGGTAGCACAAAATGAACGGCTTACGCATGTATCGAACACTTTTCGAGTGTTAGAACTATGCACAGAACCCACGTTACTCTACGGGACGGCATATTTTCTGTACTACCCACCCAACTTTGTCGACCGCTGCCAGGTCATATCACAGTGCATTCAACATTTTCAGAACTCTAGCCCGTCAGCCCCATTCATAACAGTGGCACTTTCCGTAGCTTAGAGCTCAACTATGATGAAGATTCTTAATGCTTAGTGTTCACTCAAGTGATAGTCCTTTCAAGCAAAGGAAATTGCTGTGGTCAAAACAGGAATGGGACAGCTGCACCAGTTGCTCCAAAATTTTACCGGCATGGCTACTGCTGGGAGCTTGTGGCAGAGTTCTGCAGAGTGTCACCACCGGTGTCTCACGAAGTTTTGTGGTACTAGCGCAATCAGAGTAATAGGCAAAGCGCACAGTTTGCCATTTTACTTTGTGCTTGCTCTTATTTGTGGCAGTGCTGTTGCTTCACCCTGTAGCCCAGTCGTGACAAATTGCTTGTGATGAACGATTTGCTGTATGAAGAATATCGCTGCAGTTCTCCTTCTATGTGCTTTGAGTGAAGAGTTGAGCGTCGGCTGTATTTCGCATGTGACACACATTGTGCTTTCTCATGTATGTTTGACAGCACATGCTTGATTGGTCACGTTTCTGTGGTAGCAAGTTGCAAGCAATTGAGTCCTTCAGCACATGTGTGTGATTACGTAGCCCATTTCTTAAAAGAATGCGGACTGTACTGTGTGGGATCTTGACTCCGCAAGTTAGGCTGCAAAAGGAGGACAGTGGCAGTTTGAATCGCTTTGGGTGTCATTCATTCTTTAATACCGGTGCAATATGGGCACTTTTGATGGCGACGAATCCTGATACAGATCAAAATTTTTGGTTGTGATCAAGAATGGTAGCTGTTGCATGGTCCAACAATCCAGATAAAGTTGGTTGAGCTCACTTAAAATTGTGGTGCAGATGACACTCTACGATCGCATTCAGATTCCGCTGTATCCGGATTTTGCAAAACCATGGTCAAAAGTGCCCGTGTAGAAGCACCCGATTCAGATTGGACTCTGCAATGCTCCAGTGTGCCTGAGCAACAAAGGTGTAAATTCATCATGGGTTTAGACACCTCAGGGACATTTATTTATTTATTTATTTCACAATAACCCTAAATGCCCTCTAGGGAGGGTATTACATAGGGTAAATGTTACATAGGTGAGGTGAACAGTGCGTAAATGTAATTACCATGGAAAAACAAAACTGGGAAAAAATTAATTACAGTGCATCAACGTACAAACACAAAAAATAATGATAGTTATCAGTACAGCAACTCTAAATGATTTGTACAAAATGGGACACTGTCGTGGAAGCTTTGGTTAACGGCGCATTAAAAAAAGAAAAAAAATGTGTACAAATGAGAGAGTCAGACGTGATATATTATGTATTCATGGTACTGCGTAGAGCGTCTGTAAATTTTGAGGCATTTGTTGCGGTGACAATGTGTGATGGAAGATTATTCCATTCTTTTGCGGTGCGAGGTATAAATGACTGACCAAATGCAAGGGAATGACACATTATGCTTTTTACTTTGCAAGAATGATCCCGACACGGAAAGATGGCTGAGGGTTCACACATGAACTCGTTATGAAGAGATGCGTGATAGTAAAGTTTATGCAATAGTGTTAAACGAGATTTACTACGGCGAAGTGACAAGGCTTCAAGCTCGGCGCGACGTTTTAATGCTGTTACACTGGTTTCTCGTGAATAATCTGAAAAGATGAAGCGTACAGCACGGTTCTGCGGGGCTTCTAAGTCAGTTATTAGGTATGCCTGATGGGGATCCCATATGGCTGACGCGTACTCTATTTTAGGGCGTATTAGTGTTGTGTATGCCAATTTGCGTAAGTGTACGGGAGCATGTTTGAGGTTATGTTTAAGGAAACCAAGCGAACGGTTTGCGGAAGCGAGAATATGGTTAATGTGATTATTCTACGTCAAGTTAGGGGTTAAGTGTACGCCAAGATATTTGTAGCTGGAAACTTGATCAACAAGGCTGTTGTTTAAGATGTAAGATGTTGATGTTTGGGGCACCTGATTAGTAAAAGACATGAATTTAGTTTTAGTAAGATTTAGAGGCATTAGCCAAGTTGAACACCATATGTTTATCGCGTTTAGGTCAGATTGAAGGATGTCGTGATCATAGTTAGAGTGATTATTACGATATATGACGCAATCATCAGCAAATAGTCTGATATTGGATTTGATGCCGTCTGGTAGATCATTAATATAAATTAGAAAAAGTAGTGGCCCAAGTACACTTCCCTGTGGTACACCAGATGTTACGGGGACTAGAGATGAGTTGTGATTGTTAACCGATGTAAATTGCATCCTGTTAGAAAGAAAGTCTTTTATCCATGTGACAACAGTAGAGTCAATGTTCAGCTGTGTAAGTTTGTGAATAAGTCGACGATGAGGGACACGGTCGAATGCTTTTGAATAGTCTAGAAAAACGGCATCTACTTGAAATCCGGTGTCTATTGATGAATGTATGTCGTGAATAAAACCAGCGAGCTGAGTGTCACATGAATAGCCTCTGCGAAAACCGTGCTGTTGCTTAAATATGAGGTTATGTTCTTCAAGGTAGTTAATGACCTGGGAATGCATAATATGTTTGATTAATTTACAAATGTTACTTGTTAAAGAAATTGGTCGATAGTTAAGCGGTGAAGAACGATCCCCAGACTTAAAAAATGGCACAACCTTAGCCACCTTCCGATCGTGAGGGATAACGCCTGTTGATAGTGATTGTGAAAATAAGGTGGACAGCATTGGGAAGATGCTTGGGGCAATATTTTTTAGAATTGTTTTATTTAAGCCAGTGTTATCAGCGGAAGATGAAATCTTAAGATTAGTGAGGAGAGAATAAATTCCAGGATCGGTAATTATTATTTCCGGCATAAACGAATCAGTGCGAGTCATGGTGGCTAACGGTTCCAAACATTCGCGCGTAAATACCGATGAAAAAGTTTCGTTCAGTAGTTGGGAACAATCAGTGTCAGTTATCGCTGCGCCGTCATGATCAGTAAGGACGATGTCAGAATTATGCTTGGGATTAATGACACGCCAAAAGCGCCGAGGGTTAGTTGTTAACATGGATGACAGGTCCCGTTTATAGAATTGTCTGCGCGTGGCTTTGAGTAAACTTTGGTATTCTTCGTCGCATGCCTTGTACCGACGCCAGGATTTAGATAATCTATTTGTGTCAGCTTGCCTGAATAATCTTTTTTTCTTGTTATTTAGGCGATGAAGGTTCAGCGAAAACCAAGGAGCAGTGTTATCAGATTTTATGGTAATGACCGGGATGTATTTATCTATGAGATTAGTGAGTGCATTTTTAAGTAGTAACCAGTTTTCTTCTACTGTCCGCGACAAGTAATCTCTCAGAAAGTCGATAGAAATAAGCGATAGTTCATTGTTAATACGATCAAAGTTAGCTCTTTTGTAGCACCTAATCTGCTTGCTGATAATTTGCCTTTTTGTAAAAGAAGGAACAAAGCGACCAGTTAAAACATTATGATCGGATAGACCAGTAATATGAGTTATTTCAGAACATATATCTTGATTGTTTGTTAAGATCAAATCAAGAATATTAGAAGAGTGTGCAGAACATCGTTTCGGGCTTGAAATTAATTGGGTTAGGCTGAAATCTAGACAACACTGGAGGAACGCATGCGACTCTGACTGTGTGCTACAGGTTGATTGTGTGGACCATGCTATGTCGGGGAAATTAAAATCACCAAAAATGATTACATTAGAGTGTGGAAACCGATGAGTAAGTTCAGTAAAAATGCGATGAAATTCTGCTGTGAACCCATGAGTGAGGTCTGGTGGGCGATAAAAGACACCAATAATTACGTTACTTTATCTGAACTTAAAACAAGTTACTACGCATTCAAGGAAAGTGCTAATAACCACGGGCACTACGATATACTGTTTGTTTATTGCGAGGAGGACACCACCACCTCGACGATTTTTCCTATTGCAACGAAAGATATTAAAATCAACTTCACAAACGAATATGTTTTCATTAGGAGTAGCATCGTTCAACCAAGTTTCAGTTAATGCTATTACTGTTGCCGACGTTGAGTCGATTAGTGAAGATAGTGCGACATTTTTAGACATAACGCTTCTAATGTTAGTGTATAAAAAGCAGCAACCGTCCTCAGTATTAATCGTACTATTTGTTAATGTTTGTGGTGTTTGTGGAACCTTAGGTGAAGTTGAAAGGTTGGCGCCATGTCAAACTGGAGACACAACCGGGGAAACGAGCTTCGCACAATTTGCTTGAGTGTCCCATACGTACACTTCCTTGTTAATTTTTAGTTTGTTAAAGACAAGGCTTACACGGTCTTTTTCTTTCTTTATGGTTTTAGAGAACTGCCAAAGTTTACGTCTTTTATCGCGAACCGCCTCAGAGTAATCACGAGAAATGCCAAAGTTAGTATCTTTCAGCTTGTGGCCATTACTAAGCACTGTTTCGATTTCTTTTTCATTGAAAAACTTCACAATAATTGGTCGAGTGCGTGCACTTGAAAATCGTCCGAGGCGGTGCGCACGTGCGATTGAAGCTGTTGATACTCCTAGTTGATCTTTGCAGAATTTAGTTACTATTTGCTCGGACGTTTCCCAGTCTTCTGAATCGCCCGTGTCTTGTATGCCATAAAAGAGGTGATTAGAGCGCCTTGAGCGGTTTTCCAAATTGTCTATTTTATCGTGCATCATCGATATATCACGCTCGCTGCTGCTGCTGCAAGACTGAGGCGACACTCCTGATGCAAATTTCGACTCTAAATGCTGGATTTGATTTTGCATTTTGGCTAGATTAACGTCTTGGCTTGAAATTGGTCTCTCTGAGGAAAGTGACTCAAGTTTAGCTTCAACTTCATGTACGCATTTAGTTAGTACTTCAAGGTCATTTTTTAGTCCAATGTGTATGTGTAACACTTTGTTCACTGATTCCAACAAGTTAGAATTACTCGCTTCCAAGCGTTGTACGGCACTGAATACCATGTCAAGTTTTTCTTCTTGTGCTTTCGTCATTGGACCAGGATTCGCTTCAATGTCTCCGCCTAGCAATAACAGGCGCCAAAGATACAGTGCTGTACGCGCAAACCGCTTGATACCGTTGGACATATCAGGGGGCCACGACACCGCAATGAGACAAGGATTGTTGCTACGATAACATGAAGCTTCAAGGTAACTAACCTGTACGAGTGCAAACGGTGAGCGAAACATTCCAACTGCGGTGGCGTGGCCCGAAGTGTGGAAGAAGGGTGCGTGGTTATATGCAGGCAGGTCAGCTGACATGGTTTCGAGTTGCCAGCAGAGTGGATGACTATCAATTAGGTTTGTCGGCGCGACATCTGGTGGATCCCGGCCGCTTTTTGTTGAAAATGGCTCGCTGCTTGAGAACTAGTTGTGGTAGCAGCATTCGCTCAGCCGAGGCCGAGCCAGTGGTGCCAGTGGCGTGGAACAGGACTGTATAAATTTTGATCTGTATCAGGATTCGACGACATCACAGTGATTGTGTTGCGCCGCAATCGTAAAATAGTCTCTTGGTACTTGTGATGTAGCTTTCCACACATTTCTTCACACTTTCTTTTGTCTTCCAAAAATCCTTTACCTCTTTTTTCGTTTTCGTTTTTAACAAGCAGTGACACCGCATCATGCCACTCCTGCTGATGCTCAGCGGTAGCACCCAGTGGAGGCTATGAGCCCTAGTTCATGCAAGCCCCCTCGACTGACTGCTTGATACGGATAAAAATTTCGCTTGCAAAAACATCAAAAAAGCGAACCAGTGTGATTTGCTTCACTCTACCAAAACAGCAGTGGTACATGCTTGTCTCCTTTCTTTTTTGAGCTACCTGCTTGGAAATATGTAGAATTTCATCAGCGGGTGTCAGCCTTTCATGTTTTCCAGGCTGTTGTGGCACTGAACAGCAGGCTTGTGTAGATATGTGCACGGGAGACACAAACTCGCAGCCTGTACTCCTGCCTCCTGCCTGTACTCGCAGCCTGTACGGTGCTGCTCAGCAGCATCCATTTCTTTTTTGCTCCGCAAATATAATTCTGTGCCTGAAATCGGAGGTATTGTCGAAGTTGGATGTTAACCAAAGATCAGTGGGCCGGTTGGCTTTGGGAGCCCATGGAATACCACAAATGAGGCAGTGCAAGGGGATATGGGTTGGGCCTCGGTTGAAGTCAGAGAAGCACAGAGGAAAAGTAGTTTTGAAGACTGAGGAACATGGATCAAAATAAATGGGCAGCTAAAGTGCACAAGTATCTGTACCTCTAAGAGGTCAAGAAAGTTGGCAAAGAAGTACAGGGTAATTGAAAGTGAGAGAAACAGAGACAGTGAATTAGATGCAGAGAATGGAAATGAAAAAGACCATGGAGACTTACAAGAATAAGAAAAAAAATTAGAAGGGAAAATCTGTATGTTAACACGAAGGGAAGTGCCTTGCTATTTGAGTCTCGAGCTGGTTGCCCAAGTACAAAAACATACTGAAGCATATATTCGCAATTAGATGAGGCATGTGTATGCTGCATCCATGTGTATGAGACATGTGTATGCAGCACATCCTAATGGAATGCTAAGAGATTTACCCAGCGAGATCATTACATAACGTACAACTTCCAGAAGCGCTTGGATTTAAAGCAGACGGAAGTATCAACCAGTCAGCAGTTGAAATAAGCAAGAGACATTTAGAGTATTGGTGGTAAAAAGCAGGCAAGAGACTGATATGGCCGGATCCATTATAGACATAGGCAGCGGTACAAGGTAGATAGAGAAGGTTAGTGAGGTCTCAACAAGAAAAACTAAGTGCCCTTCCACTCTGTGAAGAAGGATGAACAGTGAAGCTGTGTATGTGGGTCCCTTAATGGTGAAGTGCACCTCCGCCGCGTCTTGGCCCGGCATTGTACTATCTTCAGGATCGGCGCGTATATGGGGAGTGCTTAACACATGCTTCACCTCTGCCACTCATCGGCCCGGTATTTCACTATCTTCTTGATCGGCCGACATGTGGGGAGTTATGTGTCTACACATGGACACGATCCCTGGGCAACTAGCCTTTCACAGCTTTGCTGTAAAACTGGCTATGTCTTTGTGTTTCTTAATTAATGACGACGATGAACG